>NC_072486.1:22434318-22737348 GCF_027574615.1 Eptesicus fuscus
TGACAGTTTCTAGTAGAGAGGAAGGCTGATTACTGAAGCAGAGATAGAAGTGACTGCCCATGTTCTCTGAGCCCATGATACCACAAGCAGGTAACAACTATTAACTCAACAGCTATTCTCCCTGCTAAGAGAACCCTTCTAACAAAAAGGGACTGTAGAACTGCTTGAGCTCTGCTAGCATAAATAACGTCACTGAGGTCAGCCATTTTCAACCAAGCTAGGGCAGGAACCATCAATAATCCATGTTTTGTATTGCACACTGGGGCATCCTATTATGCCCCCTTGACAGTGTCCCAGACCTATGCATCACACATACATTCATTCACTTGTTCAGACATTAGCCTAGAATCTATTGCCTACCGATACATGTTAGGAACTGTGCTAGAAATACAAAATGTACTAAGACAGAGTTCCAGCCCTCATTTAAATTGATAGAGACAAATGCAGGAAAAAAAGACAAGTGCAATAAAATGTAATAGGCAGTATGATAATACTCTATATATGGGGCAGAAAAGAGAAAGACATCAACTCAATCTTGAAGGTCAGTAAGTGCTTTATAGAAGTGTTTATGAATAAATTGTAAAAAGCCATGCTTTCCAGGCAGGCCATAGCAGAGGCTGAAGGTAAGCATAAGAATAACATGTCATTTTAGGTATGACTAAAGCAAAGGTGTAAATGGGGGCAAATTGAGAAGTGAAGATGGAGAGATAGAGAAGAACCAGGCTGGGAGCCTGTAAAAGAAATGGGCATTAATTTATAGTCATTTGAGTGTCAACAACTATACACAAATGCATCGAATACAAGCTCCAACTAATATAATGTATCGTTATCTGTCATTTTATTTAAATTTCTTTTGGTTCAAAGACCTAAATTGTTGAGAGGGCCTGACATGTTCAAGGGATGGAAGGAAGCAAAACCTGAGACTGGAGTGTAAGGGTAGATAGACAGATGCAGGCATGAAAAACTTGATAAGCCCTATTTATGATTTGAGTCTTACCCTAAAATCAATTAGGGAGATCTGAATTCAAATGTTTACTCCACTCTTTTCCAAAATCCCATTGAAATGATTAAAGAAATTTGCAAATAAGACCAGAAGAAATGTGTAGTCCTGAAAAATAGGAAATGATCAAATCAAAGTACCTGTTTGTTTAAGTACCTTCTGCATATGGAGTAGAAGGGATTGCATTGCAAGAGGGAGCAAGACTGACTAGCCTAGGTTTCAATTTGAAGCTAGATGGATGATAGAACCTCATGAGAAATAAGTACAGGAATTTTCCAATGTAAATCCAGGCTCAAAGAAGAAGGAGTAAAAACATGAGCCGGTCATGAGCCGTTTGATGATATGTGTCTAGGGGCAAACTAACACCTCTAGCACTGAACCAGTGTACTATATACCTACAAAGACAGGGTCATCTCCACACACCATACCTTCCTGTATCAACTTGTATTAATGCAGAGACCAAGGAATGAGTAAAAGGAAGGAGGATGGAGAGAGAAGGGGGTGGGAGGAACCAAGTAAAGAATGCAAACAGATTCCTAATGATCAGTATTGCCAACAGGTAGAGAAGCTGTGCAGTGTGTGATCCAACTTTCTGTCCTTTGCTCTGACAATTGCCAACAGAGAAAGAAGGATAGGGGAGGAATCATATTCGGCATAGGAATCAATTCCTATTATTTCCTTGTTGTTGTTCTTTTTGGTTACAAATATGTCCTTTTGAAATTGCAGCTCAAAACCGACATTCATAAAATTCCCAGGAATTTCCAAAACACTTGCCCCACAAATGAAAAAATTTGTCAACCAGCCCCTACCTACACTTCAGTCCCTCAACCATTTGTCTCACTCTAGTGATGATTTTCCTGGCTACTATCCCACAACATTTTTTTTTTAATATATTTTATTGATTTTTCACAGAGAGGAAGGGAGAGGGATAGAGAGCTAGAAACATCGATGAGAGAGAGACATCGACCAGCTGCCTCCTGCACACCCCCCACCGGGGGATGTGCCTGCAACCAATGTACATGCCCTTGACCGGAATCGAACCCGGGACCTTCCAGTCCGCAGACCGACGCTCTATCCACTGAGCCAAACCGGTTTCGGCTATCCCACAACATTTTAACCAATTAGTAGTTTTCTGACCTTGGAGTATCCTTCATTTCACCTTTCTTACTTTAGGAATCAGATTAAAAAAATCACAACTCACTTCTGACACAGCATGAAGAATATCTTTTCTCTAAGAAACCTAAAAGCCTTATGCATCATAATTTATCAATTTCTTAATGAATGAGAAGTTGACAGAATGTGTTACCATTTCAGTAATTATGATTTCTTTCCTAGAGGACATGGGAGTACAGAGTAAAGTCAGGAGAACATGAAACTTCAAACAATTACCCCCTAGGTATTCCTGTTTTCCCTAGCATGGAAATCATTTTATACTTAATGAATGGTTAATAGAAACACAGATGTATTCTGCTTTGAGAAACTCAGAGTATATAAAATTCAAATGTTCAGAATAGATGGTCAGTTGTCATTGTATTTACGTTATGCTTCCTTTTGTGAGCACCTTTAATACATTTAAGTTATAGTCCAATTTACCAGTAAAATGATTTTTGGTGTAAATTTGAGAATACTTCTAGTGTGAAAAGGAAGGTAAAGGATATATAATTTTCTTTCTCTTCCACATAGAATATGTTAAGAATAAAAAGAAAAAAACACATGCCACAAAACTCTGTTTTTTTGTGTTATTGTTTTTCTAATTTTTTCCCCCTAGCTTCATATATCTATATATATAAAAGTCTAAACAACCGGAAGTACTGGTAGCTGTGATGCACACTGATTACCAGGGGGCAGATGCTCAACACAAGGAGCTGCCCCTGGTGGTCAGTGTGCTCCAACAGCCAACCTCCCCCGGCCAGCCAACCTCCCATGGTCACTCCTCTCCCCGCCGCCCCCCCCCCTCCCCGGCCAGCAGGCCCTGATCACTTGATCAGGGCCGGGACCCAGGCTGAGACGGGAAACCAGGGGTGGTGGCGGTGGACGCGGCCACTTTCCCAGGTGGGCTGAGGGCCAGCTCCCTCTTCAGGGCCAGTGGCCAACCTCCCTTGCCTTGTTTCTCCCCCCAGCCAGCAGGCCCCAATCGGCCTGCCACCCACCTGCCACAGTAGCGGCTCAGCAACAAGGGAAGGAGGAGGGGAGGAGGTGGGGAACCGCATGGTGGCGGGGCGCTGATGATGGTGGCGTCGGCGTCCAGCATCTGCTCCTTCTGCACCCAGCCCAGCAACCATTGCCTCCTTTCCGGCCCAGTCCTGATCAGCCTTGCCCCGATCAGCCCTGATCACGGGCCAGGACTAGGGTCCCCACCAGTGTATGAATTTCATGCACTGGGCCTCTAGTTAAGATATCATTGACATATAACATTATGGAAGTTTAAGGTGCATGATATGTTCATTTGATACACTTATATATTGTAATATGATTACTACCATGGCCTTAGCTAACATCATCATTAAATCACATCTTTCCATTTCCTTTTTGTGGTGAGAACATTTGAAATGTACTCTCTTAGCAACTTTCAAGTATATAATATAGTATTGTTAACTATATTCACAATGCTGTGCATTAGATCCCCAGAACGTATTCATTTTCTACCTGGAAAATTCTACCCATTTGGTCCCCCCACCCCTTCTAGCCCCTGGTAACCACCATTCTTTTATCTGTTTCTACAAGTTTGGCTTTTTTAGGTTCCACATATAAGTGATTACAATACAGAATTTGTCTTTCTCTGTCTGTCTTATTTCACTTAGTATACTGCCCACAAGCATGCCAACCATGTTGTCACAAATGGCAGAATTTCCTTCTTTCTGATGATTAAATAATATTCATATCTATAACATATTTATTCATTCCTTTGATGATGAACACTTAGGTTGTTTGCATATTTTGGTTCTTGTGAATAATAGAGGGAAAAGATGGGAATACAGATATGACTTTGAGATATTTTCATTTCCTTTGTATAAATACCCATGGATTGCATGGTCTATTTTTAAGTTTTTGAGTAACCTTCACACTGTTTTCCATAGTGGCTATACCAATTTAAATTCCCACAAACAGTGTACAGCGTTCCCTTTTCTCCACGTCCTTACCAACAATGGTTATTGCTTGTCTTTTGTTGATAGCCATTGTAATAGGTATCAGCTGATATCTCATCGTGCTTTTGATTTGCATTTTCATGATTAGTGATGTTGAACATCTTTTCATATATAAGTTGAGCATTTGTATGTTTTCTTTGGGAAATGTCTATCTGTATGAATTCATTCTATATTTTGGATATGTATCCTTTTAGCAGATCTGTGGTTTGTAAATATTTCATCCCATTTTACAGGTTGCCTTTTATTTGTTGATTGTTTCTTCTGATGTGCAGAAGCTGTTTAGTTTGATTTAATCTCACTTAGCTTTGCTTTTGTTACTTGTACATTTGGTGTCATATTCAAAACTCATTGCCAAGATTAATGCCAAGGGGCTTTTCCTTTATTGGTTCTTCTAGGAGTTTTAGGTCATTTTGAGCTAATTTTTGTGAGTGGTATAAGAGAGGGGTTAGGTTTCATCCCTTTAATGTATCATTGAATTTAATTTTTTTAATATTTTGTAGAGAATTTTTGCATTTATATTCATCAGGAACACTGAGCTATTTTTTCTTAATTTCATACCATTGTCATTGGAAAATATACTTCATATAATTTCAATCTTCTTAAATTTACTGAGACTTGTTTTGTGGTCTATTATATGCTCTCTCCTCGAGAATGTTCCATGCATGCTTTAGAAAATGTGTATTCTGCTATTAGATGGAATGTTCATATATATATTAGGTCCATTTGCTGTATACTATGTTACAAGCTCAATGATTTTTTTTTAAATATATATTTTATTGATTTTTTTACAGAGAGGAAGGGAGAGGGATAGAAAGTAAGAAACATCGATAAGAGAGAAGCATCGATCAGCTGCCTCCTGCACGCCTCCTACTGGGGATGTGCCCGCAACCAAGGTACGTGCCCTTGACCAGAATCGAACCTGGGACCCTTCAGTCCGCAGGCCGATGCTCTATCCACTGAGCCACACCGGCTTCGGCTCAATGATTTTTTGTTAATTCTGTCTGTATAATCTGTCCATTGTTGAAAACGAAGTATTAAAGTCCTCTATTATTATTGTTGTGGTCTATTTCTTCTTTCAGATCTCTTAATATTTGCTTAATAATGTGGGGCAAAAGTAGGTTTACAGTTGTAAGTTTACAGGTGAAACAAAGTTTATTCTTGTATCATTTATTAATTATTGTATTATTTTCCACATGAACAACTATAAACCTACTTGTGCCCCACTCTCTATTTAGGTACTCTGATATTGGGTGTACATATAATTATAATTATTGTATCTTCTTGATGAATTGTTCCCTTTATCATTGTATAATGACCTTCTTTGTCTCTTTACCATTTTGAGCATAAAGTCTGTTTCTTCTGATATGGGTATTCCCCTGCTCTCTTCTGGTTTCCACCTGTGTGGAACATCTTTTGCCATCCCTTCACTTTGAGCCATGTGTGTACCTAAAGCTGAGATAGAATTATCCTTAATTTAGAAATTTATCAAAGTTTGAATCATAACCAATAAATATCATTGATCACAGAATACTTATTTCATTAACATGATTCACCCTTATTCCTAAACTACAAATGTGCTTGTTTGTCAGTGAAAGTACAGAACAAAAAAATGATAACTCTGTTTTACAGCAATTAGATTCATTATAAAATGTTATCATTATAAAAAAACAAGACAATTGTGGAAAGTTAAATGGAATGTAAATATGAATCCAATGCTATTCACAGCCAGATCTGAGGTAGTTCAGCTTGATTAGTAAGCATCAACATCACTACCCTCCAGGACTCTGCTTATGAAAACATGCTCCAAGTCTCATCATTTTAAATGTATTATTTGCCCCAAAGCCTATGCATTATTATTTTGTTCGTGAAGCCCTAGTACTACCATCTGAGTCTAAATCAAAGGTAGATCTTGGGACTTTGAAAGATAACTCACAAAAATAGGCAAGTCATAGCTGGGCTAATGAGTTTGAACAATCTGGCTTTCCATGTCAGGCTCTCCCTTACCTAGTTCATGAAAATGCAACTAGTTCTTATTAAATGTTTTACTTTTATTAAATGTTCTAAAACATAGAGATTTATTAGGAAATTTTCAGTCTTTAGACAGATGGGTAGAGTTCCTGAGCTTCTAAGAGGAAGACATCAGAGTAATGAATTATTGCATCATTACCTGCATAATGCCTGGCGATCTTTTCAGAAAATGTGTCCAAAGACCTCAAGGCTGCATCTGTGAACCAGAACTTATTATGACTGAGTTACAGGTGTGTAATGTTCAATAGGCCCAGAACAGACCAGTGAGTGAGGTTTATCAAGCAGAGTGAAGGCAGCCTTTCAAATTAATAGAGTAGAGGGTCGAAGGGATTATGAGGCATAATTGCTTGGGATACTTTACCTGGGTCTATTCTCTAAGGATTTAGAGAGTCACATTAGAAAAGAAAAAAAGTGACTTATAAAATCACTTTTTTTGTAATCACTACAAAAAGTATGTACATTTTATATTTATTTTTGCCAAGGAGAGTTTTGAAATCTCGTGTGTATTTTAAAGTTACAGCACATTCCAATTTAGCTGCTAAATTTTTAATTATTAAAGTTAAATGCAGTCCTATATATACATATAAAAACCCAAGAGAATGAATGACCGAATGACCAGTCGACCGGTCGCTATGATGCACACTGACCACCAGGGGGCAGACGCTCAACTCAGGAGCTGCCCCCTGGTGGTCAGTGCATTCATACAGCAGGAGCACTGTTCAGCTGACCAACAGGCACCAGACGCCGGGCTCACAGCTGGCAAGCGCAACTGCCACAGCGCGAGCCTCTCTGGCCTCCGGGGCAGTACTACCAAGTAGCTGCTGCAGGTGCAGGGGGCCGGGATGAGCGGGAGCAGTGCGGCACCCGGCCCAGGCTCAGGCTCCTCCCCGGCCGCCTACAGCTTTGCACACTACTATGTCCCTCGGGGGATGTTGGACTGCTGGGTTTGGCCTGATTCCCCCGCCGCCCCCCCCCCCCCCCCCCCGGCCTCGCAGGCCTGAACCCTACTTTCCAACATCCCCCTAAGGGATCCCGGATTGTGAGAGGGCACAGGCCAGGCTGAGGGACCCCACCAGTGCATGAATCCATGCACCAGGCCTCTAGTAAAGTAATAAAAGTTGCACTTAACAGAAATTCATTTTATACTCTATATATGTTTACTAAGCCTTCCATTATAAAGCACCCCAGACTGCGTGGCCTATACAACACAGAAATGTGTTTCCCCACAGGTCTGGATGCTAGGCATCCAAGATCAAGGTGTCAGCAGGGCTTGTGTCCCTCTGAGCTTGTAGATGGCTGTCTTCTCCCTGTATCTTCTTATGGCCCTCCCTCTGTGTGTGTCTGTGTTCCAATCTCCTCTTCTTTTTATTTTTTTTAATATATTTTTATTGATTTCAGAGAGTAAGGAAGGGGGATAGAGAGATAGGAACATCAATGATGAGAGAGAATCATTGATCTGCTGCCTCCTGCATGCCCCCTACTGGGGATCAAGCCTGCAACCTAGGCATGTGCCCTTGGCCAGAATCAAACCTGGGACCCTTCAGTCCACAGGCTGAGGCTCTATCCACTGAACAAAACCAGCTAGGGCTCTAATCTCCTCTTCTTATAAGAACAGCAGCCATATACTGAATTAGGGTCTACCACTCATTCTAACTTAATTGCCTCCTTAAAGATCTTATCTCTAAATACAGTCACACTCTGATATACTGGGGGAAAAATTCAATATACAAATTTGAGGGGAATGCTTTTCAGCCCATAACACACTACTTTAGTTTTTATATTGTAATTCAAATTAATTAAAATTAAATTTAAATTTAGTTCATTATATTAGACATTTCAAGTGAATATTTTCTTTGCTAAAAAGGCATTCTACATAGAAATATAATTTTTAAACCATTGCCAAATTCTGAACACACTAACACAAATTCATATATATTTATTGTCAACAGAAGATATTTATGTACATATTATTTTATAAAATTCTCGTGCTAGCTCAAAATGGTATTCTTGTAAGTCATTATTTTTTAAGAACCAATGACCACTTTTGTGAGTTGAATATTTTCTTTTATAAATTTGTTATTAGGAAACATTAATTATATCCATTTTCAATGTTTTGTATGACTGTTTTCCAATATTATTTTACTATACAAATTAAAATAAAAAATTATATTTTCTTTTCATAGTGTAGATGTATTTTTATGTTGTATTTATACTTGATGGCAGCTATTAAACATTTTTATTAACTTTCATATATTTTGTTATAGTTTCTCCATGTATTTCTATTAAATATTAAAAAGATACCTTGAAATTTAACAATCACAGTACATATTGGAGCTACATTGCAAACACTTTGTCCCTTCATGCATAGGAAGCAGTAGTATGAAATACTGAAGGGTAGTGGAATATGCCACACCAAAATATGACTGTAGGAGTTTTGGATATGCCACCCTCAAATATGCTACTTTGTTTTATTGATTATTCTGAGCTGTAGGTACTTGAAAAACAGCAAATACGGGCAGAAGCTTTCTCTGAACTCCCCTTATCTACCTAAAGACAGGCCCTCCATAAGGAACCCAGTTGTCCAAAATCTCCCTCCTCTCCCCCCAGGGAGTTTCACCAGCTAGGGAAGATTGACTTTCATCTCTGAAAAGAGGACTGGATGTTGACACCACACTTAAACTTTGCCAAAATTCTTATACTCCCCATCTATTCTGCTAACTAAAGGCTCATTCATCTTTCCTGCAAATCATTTACTCTCCCCTAAGAGGCCTACATTCCCCCCTTCCCTTTCCCGATTAAAATGGTATTAAATTTTGAACTCTTACCCACGTCAGTGAGTTAGTCAATTTTCTATATAAAAGATGAGGGATACATGTTAATAAACTTCTGTTTTTATCAGCCAAGAATTCAGGAAAGAAGAAAACCATCTTTCTTCCTCTATGCTGCCTTGTTTAAAGAGTTACTTCCCTCCTTTAAATTATGTGTATTCAATAATCACCAGAAACTGTATTATTCCCTTGTGCTCCAATTCAGATATCTTTCCAATGCAATGAATACAAAAGCAAAGTATTTTCAACTCAATTACTTCCACTTTTCATTTTTCCTATTCCTTTTCATTTGGCTACATGGTAATCAAAATACTGAATGGGTCTTAATGTTTAAGATCCAATAATATGAATTGATTTTAGGAGTCTATCCAATACCACCCCTAAATCTTTCATGGAAATGTAAAAGTAGGGCTGGCCACAGAGGTGAACAAATAGGTGACCTACTTCACCTTTAATTGAGCTAGTTTGTGCAGGAGTTATCCAGCTGCCCCAAGAAACATCTGAATATTTATTAGAAATACTTACACCTTTAGAAAATCAGCCTTGTCAACTTTAAAGCATTTCAAAAAACACATATTGTAACTGATAAAGGGACACATCATTCTTTACATATTATATGCTAAGAACTAGATCTGAGAGCGGGTGAGAACAGTAGAAATTATATACAGAAGTAACTGGAAATGTCTGAATGTTTGTTATCCTCCTGCATACAAGCTCATCAATTGTTCCTGCATAATTTTTGGAATAAAAATTCAGACCCCATTTAAGTAATGATAGTATATTTTACAATTCAAAAATACTTGTTTTCAGAAGTTTAAATGGATAGATAGCCAAAAGTAGCAACATACTATTCCATATTCAACATAAAAATCAGGAGACAATTGCTTTGCCAAACCCATGCTTATGTAACTCATAGAATATACAGAATGTTTAATCTTGGTAATAATTAGGAAACAACTGTTACTACCTTCAACATTTATCAGCCATAATATTTTGAATATAAACTCAAACAATGCTTATTTGTTTGTTTTTCTGAGAGAATTCATGTCATGAAGCCCAAATGACTTTCTCCTGAATTATTTGAAAATTCTAATATCTTCAATTCTTTAGCAACCTTGACATCACACCACACTATATTCTCATTTTAGAAGGGGGAAAAATACAACTTCACAGAAATTAATGCCATGGTTGAAAATAAATTTCTAATAGTGAACATTGATGGTTTGTTAGAATCAAATTGAATATTTAGATTAAATTTGAATGTATAATTGCTTAAGTTCATAAGTCTTACATACAAATTTTATGACTATCTAGCATAAAACACTGACAGAACTATTCTTTGATTAAGAATGAGAATACAGAGAAATAAGCCAGTCAGAGAAGGATAAGTATCACATGATCTCACTCATATGTGGAATCTAATGAATAAAATAAATTGACGAACAAAATAGATCCAGGGACATAGAAGCATGAAACAGACTGCTGAAACTCTGAGGGAAAGAAGGTAAGGGAAGATGGGTGAGAAGAGATCAACTAAAGAACTTGTATGCATATATGCATAACCCATGGTCACTGCCAATAGGGTGGTGAAGACCTGGAGTGGGGGTTGGGCGCATGCTAGAAGAGATCAATGGGGGAGGGAGGGAAAGGGAACATATGTAATATTTTCAACAATAAAGATTTTTTAAAAAATAAAAATTAATTAATTTTATACAAGAATGAGAAGACAGTAAATCTTGCTCTAATAGTCAATGCCAATTACTAGAGATTGTATGGCTATCAATAATAAGTGCATATAATTGTAAAAAAAAATGTTAGCTCTGGCCAGTTTGGCTCAATGGATAGAGCATTGGCCTGCAGACCTAAAAGTCCCGGGTTTGATTCTGGTCAAGGGCATGTACCTTGGTTGCAGGCTCCTCCTCGGCCCTGGTCCGGGCACGAGCAGGAGGCAACCAATAGATGCATTTCTCTCACATCAATATTTCTCTCTGTTTTTCCCTCTCCCTTCCACTTTCTCTAAAAATCAATGGAAAATAACCTCAGGTGAGGATTTAAAAAAAAAAATGTTAACGTACAACTTTAAAGAACTTATCTTGTGAATACCAAACATTCACATCACAATTAGTGTACTAAGTTGATAATCCAATTTGGAGAAAATTATGAGTAAGCTCAAATTTAATGCAAGGCTAGTTAACCACATAATATAGACATTAGGGTAGGAAAAAATTTATTTAGAGAGTATGTTTGATCATTAATAACTCATTATTAATAAACATGAGAAGATATTTATATTAGGGCCCAATGTTTCAGATAGAGCCTGATAATCTTCTTACTGTGACTATGAATTGCTGGAGAAATGCACATTTCCTCCAAAGGTGCAGGTTAGGATCACGTATATCTTTAAAACACTCATTTACTCATCCCAATCCCATTATGAGTCACAAGTTAATTATGTTATAAAGAAAGCAGCATTGAATATAAATATAGATTGCTTAGGTTATAAACAAAGAGCATGAGCAATAATGACATTGAAACAAAAGAAAAATATCTAAGCCAATACAAATTAATTGCGTAGTTAAGTACAACAAAACATAAAAGCATCTCTTTTACATGAAAGTCAGTATACTCAGTTTCTACTAATTTGTCATTATTTAAAAATGGAAATAACTGTGTCTAATAGAGATAAAGAAATCCACATAGATAAAAATAAAACTGTTCCCTTACAATATAGTATAGACCAAGGGGGAGAAATCATATAGAAAAAGCACCACAACAAAACTTCTGTGTAAATGTGAAAACACCTTCAACATTAATGGATAAATTCTAAGCACTTAGAACTAAGGTTGACAATATTATTATTAATGTCAGGCATCTAAACTTTCTATAAGTAAGTCAAACTTAGATACCAAAATATAAAGAATGGTTTAATAAAATTATTGTAAGTCATATAAATTTATTTTGAAATATGAATATCTAAAAAGAAAATTCAGCCACAATAGTGAAAGATGAGGGATAAGTAATACATTTAATATTTACATATAATAATAAAAATTATATTTAAGGATTAAAATATTAACTTTACATGTTTGAAAATTTTATATAACAAAATATTAATATACTATCTAAAATTTTTCTCTTTAGAAAATTTCCTCTAATATAATTTTAACTAGGCCACTTTAAATATATTTTATTTAGTGTTTACACTAGACAGTTATCAATCAAAATTAATGAAATCCAGATTTGCATATTCATAAATATTAGGGATTATATTGCAAAAATATTCTGAATTTCTTCCCCTTCTAGTTTTAGTACTCACTCTTTATTGATTTGCCCTTGTGTCCTAGAGAACCAATCCCAACATATCTTTTTTTTTTAACAGTATAATGTAAGCATCATTATAAACAAACAAAATCCCCTTATAAGACTTTTAAAATACTTCACCAAATGCAACTGCAGTGAAGACAATAACTACAATATTTATGAAGATGATTATGATGATAATTATGAAAGTTTAAAGTTAGGGAGTGTTTATTATGTTCCAAGCACCATGCTAAATGATTAACATTCATTATCCATTATCCACAATAGACCTATCAAATTACCAGAGTTTGAATATGTTAAGTAACTTGCTAAACTGATAACTTTCAAGAAGTTGAGGCTTCGTGAAGCATTGTCAGAACCTAGTAATGCCATCCAACAATATTTTGCACTAATATAAAAATAAATTTAATTATTCACCAGGGAACCTTAAAAAACTAGGCCCAGGGACATTTTGAAGGGAAGTCCTATCTGGTTTTCTAATAACCTAAGAGAACAAAGTAAAATACATTTCTAAATATGTCATGTTACCAAATGTGTTATTTAAATATATTAAAGGAGAAAAATACTAACTATATAAATTCAAAGCATGTTAGCTAAATAGTCATAAGCTGATCTTATTTTCTTAACATTTTCTTCATTGGGTCAATTTAGGCCTACCTAATAATTAATTTTCAATAAATGTATTAGTCTAGGAATGTCTACAGAGTATTTTAACTAACTTCATGAGTTTCAATGAATATTTAAATGTCTAAGTTCATTGTATTTGAATTAATAACATCACCCATATACTTTATTGGGCCATAAAACGTGTGACTGAAATTGTTTCTGGCTAGTGCTAGCTTCACAAGCACTTAACTGACTTTCTTTGAGTTTTCAAATATGGCATCTCAATATGAAATCAATAGCAAAAACTGGTTCCCTGACAGTTGTCCTTAACATTCTATATAACTTCTTCACCTTCATACATTAAACAAACTAGAATCAATATATGTATGTTTTTTATTATTATCATTGACCAAAGATGATTAAGCCATATAAAGTTTGTAATTTCATTACTTGATGAAAGGACTTACTTTCATAGGTTCTCAACCTTAAGCATCTGAAGATGTACACAAAATTTTGTGACTATATGTGAGATTTTGATGTAAAATTGAGGTATTTTAAAGAATATCCAATAACAAAAGTGATGGGGGAAGGTATATTGTACAACAAAATGTAAATCAGTATTTGCAAAATAATTAAATATTAAAAGATAATAACAATTAGTATTATTTTCTTATAGAAACAAATTAAAAATATATTATACTTAGTTTAAATTCCTTAAAATATTGATCCTCCATTGCAGCTAATTTCCCAAAAGCTCCAAACACAAATTAAATTTTCTCTTTGATATACTGTCAAAATATCAAAGATTATAGTGTCTTCTACCTATAGATGATATTTTTTCTATGTAATACTTTTTAAGACTATTTTTTAGAAAAGTTTCAAGTTCACAATCTTCTGTTGGTAACCACTTTCTCCCACTCATTTATCTTTCTAATATTGCTCCTTTTCTTTTATGCATGTACAATTAAATGTGAATTTATTTTTTTAATTGGAAATTATTTAAAATGTGCCCTTATGAATTTAAATATTGGACTAATAGAATGGGGAAAGTTATCAGATTGATTTTGGTCAAATTTTAGGAATCAGAGTGGCAAATATTTGGCTAACCCTGACATTCCTAGGATTGCTATATATCTCTAACCACCTATCCAACTGTCATCTGCTCTTAGAAATGGTCGCACAGCCAATTTATCTACAAGACTATACTTTCAATTTATGGGGAAAAAATATTCCTCAACTTAAATAGATGAAAGAGATAGTTCTGAGTTATAAAAAAGTAAATCCTCTACTGACATGTTAATGACTTTCTAAAAAAATGTCAATTATACCCAGAAGCAAATTATTACACATGTGACAGAATCAGTGTTCAAAGGAAGATACTTAGACTTTATGTCAAAGATCATGAACTACAACAAAAATATAAATAAAAAGGAAAACCATTATAGCATTACAGTGATTTTTAAGAACAAAATGAGTTTTTCAGAAAGACATTTAATTTCATGAACAACAGTCATAATAACCTTTACTTCTCTTATGATGAGAACTTTACTTCTGGGTCAGACATATTATTTTTCATCCTCAAAATGATTCTATCCCAGCTGAGTGCACATTTAGAATTATATATATATTAGCCTGTTATCACTGTTTTCTTTTGAGAATAGGGGTTGGTTTTTGTAGAAATAAAGTAAAATAAAACTCATCATTTAAAGTCTTAAATATTTATATTAACTTTATACACGCTATCATCTAATTTTTTTAAATAGATCTACTAGGATAACTGTTAATAAGCAATTGACTAGAAGAAATTTCAGAAGAGCTACAAATTTCAGATATGACTGAATTGATCCACTTTGGTCAAAGCTTCTCAGGATGAAGGCTATTTCCAAACTTTATAAGGATTTTTAAACAGTGAATAGTAACATGGTAAAATCCCAAGAGACAAGGTCTTTGTGAATATCTACATTTCCTGTGAGTAAAGCAACCATGTACCTTATGTATAACATTTAAATCCTCAAACCTTGAGAGGCCTACAAAGGGAGTCTATTTTCACTAATTCTAGATCTCCATAAATCTAGACAGATTGGTGGCCTCTTCTCAAAGCTACAATACCAGTTCATGAATTTGTTATCTAAATGAATAACATCATAGAAGAATCACAGAATCTCAGTGCTAACAAGAACCTTACAGACCTCCAAATTCCAAACCTTTGTAGGATGAGGAAGTGAATCCTGATCCCACTATTAACAGGAGTTGGCACTTACCCAACTTCCAAGTTTTCTAATTCAATATCCTGTAGTATTATTGATTTTAAACACATGTTAACTAATAATTTCATAGATAGATTCTTCCTCATTTCTACATAAGGTATACTAACTTCATTCTTCTTTATTGTACAACTAGAGACCGGGTGCATGGATTTGTGTACCGGTAGGATCCTCAGCCTGGCCTGAAGGGATTGGGCTGAAACTGACCCTCCAACAATCCCCTAGGGGCCCCAAAATGCAAGAGGGTGGTTCTTGGGTGATGCACCCCAGAATCGGGCTCCCTCCTCTCTGGTTCTGGGTGCATCACCAGAGAACCACAGCTGCCAAGTCACTGCAGCTCAGCAGCTCCTGCATTGAGAGTCTGCCCCCTGGTGGTCAGTGCATGTCATAGCTACCGGTCAGAGCGTCTGCTCCCTGGTGGTCATTGCACGTCATAGCTACTGGTCGGATGGTCAAATGGTCGCTTAGACTTTTATATATATAGATTGTACTACTTTATTTCTTGTCCAACCCCCCAACAGAAGAATAAACTTTCCATAGAAAATTGATAACCCAAGTTTTGAACAATGCTAATTATGGAATCAGTGAGCAGTAGATCAAGGTAAGGAAGAAGAATACAAAAATAGTAAAGAATACAATAATTTTATATTAGAACCAATGTAATCTCTTTCCTTACTTGCTAAACTTGTGTTAACTTTTTCTTACTTGTTTAAAGATGATACTTTAGATTTTATTTCTCAGAAACTGGCATTTTCTTGTATTTTAAAAAATATTTCAATGTTATAATAATACAAGTCAAGTAGTTGGTTCCCAGAATTAATAAAGAGCCATTTTACTTACAGTTTGACCTCTTTAATATTTATATTTCTACCATTTTATGTAATTCAAGTATATAAAAGTATTGCTTGGTCGTCATTTATATTTGATTGAAATGTGAAATATGCAGATTGAGAAAAGGTTGAATTAGGACATACATTTATCACATTTTTACTTCAGCATGACAATAAATCTCTGCAATTAGGTGAAACCAGCCATGTAACTATCTGCTTCTTTTAAGTGGGAAGATATCATAAAATCTAATTTATTTGTGAAAGTCTTGTATGAGATGAAAACAAGCAACAACCGAAATGACAAAATGTCTAAACATCACCCATTCAAGGTCAACTACAAACAAAACATTGAAGACTAATAACATTTCCACATACATGGTATATTTCCACAGCAAATCTTTATATTTTAGGGTTCTAATTTTTCCATCTCTCTTCACAATGGCCATGCACGACTGGTAGTCATATATTTTTAGCCACTTACTCTGGCAAGGGAGAAGCTAATGAATACAGAGGTTGAGTTGCTTACTGAAGGTCACTTTAGCAGCAGTTCAGCTCGGAAGAGACCTGGATTCTCTCCCCCAACCTTAGGTGATTGCTTGAGATTCAATTTGTGTCACATATTCCCCTTAGGAAGATGCGGATCAGGATCACATTTCAGGTTAAAAGATTACAAGTTATGCTTTAAGTTTAGTAGTTCCTCATCCAGAGAAATCAGACAGAGAAAAGGAAGAACAATCTCAGGGGCAGACCAAAGACTCAAACCAGTTGATATATTGGCCACATCACAAATCATGTATCATAAATCAAGGTTTACTCTTGTATTTCAACAACATTCCTGTAATATGATAAATATTTCTAGTAATATAAGTGACCATCAAATCGTAGCTCACAAGTATTAGAATCAAAATGGAAACTCTGGTTTATTTCATTTCAAAAGCCATTTTTGATCAATTTTACTCAGTCCCCCTGGGGACTTTGGGAGACTGCATAAAACGTGCCTCAGAGGGGGGCTGATGTGAGGAGCTACCTCATGTCAAGGTTGCACAGCATCCTATCGCTAGCACCTGCAATTCTTTGCCAAGAGCTTTGCCTTACTAGAGGAGCATGCTCAGACCAAAGAAAGTAGAAAGTGCTAGGGATGTTAAGGTAGCCAGGCTCAGTCGAACAGTAGCTGATATATAAACACCACAGTTTTCTTCCTGATGTAGAGGGGATGGGCGATCCTTTGTAGTAATAGGAAGCTGGATACTTCATTTAGAGGCTCTAATGCAGCTGCTACTGCAGTCAGCATGAAGAAGTCACAATACCTGGCCAGAAGTCAGAGGTAAGTCAGTATTTTGATAGCAGGCATTTCGTGACACATTGCTACAGGAAGCTTCATAGAAAGGGTGATTCTGTAAGGAAAGTTTACTAGTGAAATTTGCAACACTGGAAATGAAATTTCAAGCCATTTTAGGTAATAGAAAAGAATAAGGGAAAATTCATTGAGACCAGAATAAAAATTTTTTAGAATTGCCCCGATTAAAGAAAATAACCTTCTTGGGAAATATTCAGAGGTAAGGTTGAATACTAGTAGATAATAAGGAATCTGGGAATAAATAGTAAGTTGAAGATTTGGGATTTAATAATAAACCTTATATAATGGATTTAGATTCTAGATTCAGGAAGCTCTACCCAGAAGTTTATGCTTCAAGATCAATCTAACACCCATTTAGACAGAAAGGGGTCCATAATCAAATCACATCTGAAATATATTTTCATTTGCTGTGCTATTTTTAATAAATAGAAAGTAAATACCATAAGTATAGAAAATAAAATCTGCCTACACAGTTACTTATTCTTGGTAAGTAATAGCACTTTAAGAAATGAGAGCATTTATCTCAGTGTTACATGATGGAGATATAAGTTAGCCAGGAAGATTATACTACTTCATATACAACAATGTCCACCATTTCAATGGACAGATACTTCCTGTTGAATAAATAGAGACTGTCAGGAAAATTCTGGGTGTATAAGAAGATGACCCTCAACAGAACAAAAGAGTAAGGTAGTTGGCTTTTCTATATATAGTGGCAGTAGTGACCTGATTTATCTATCAGATTCAGGAAATCAGTAGAAATGAAGATCATTTTTAAAAAGGGGCAAAACCAAGGAGTTCTGCAGATTTAAAATTTAAAACAAATGCAATTGATATATGTTTACAGAAGAGTTTTAAAAAATTGACTGACATTAGAAAATTTTCAATCATTCTATAACTTGTTACTATAAATTTTATTTTCTCAGCATTTCCTCCCATTCATTGACTGATTCACAAACAGTTCATTTAGAAACTCTTCATTTAATGTGAGATGTTAAAATGAAATACTGAACAATGCTTCTATTAAAACTAAAATGCATCTGGCTTTGATTGCTATATGACATCTAATAATTTTCATTTCAAGTCAAATTTTCAAATATAAGAAAAATAATTACAATGGGGTAAATTGTGTTTTAATGAACAAATGAGTGTTCGCAGATATAATTCAGAATACACAATCTACCTCATGTTGTTGTTTTTATTTGGGGCACAAATCCAATGCATAAGGCCAATTCCAGCAGAGCAGTGATAATAATTAATTGACACTATAGCTTTATTCCCTGT
The DNA here is from genome assembly GCF_027574615.1 of Eptesicus fuscus. Classification (NCBI taxonomy): domain Eukaryota; kingdom Metazoa; phylum Chordata; class Mammalia; order Chiroptera; family Vespertilionidae; genus Eptesicus; species Eptesicus fuscus. The sequence continues at coordinate 22,452,983 of NC_072486.1, forward strand.
TTTTGATGAAGCTCACTACATGATTGAATATATATCTGCCATAAAAATATAATGAATTATATATACCCAGCTGAAATAATGGGTTAGATATTGAAAACATCACAGGCAAAACATTATGCTTAACAGTGTCTCAAACAGATAACTGCATGAAACAAAACAATTTTTTATGACTTTAAAGGTGTCAGAACACAAAAAATAAAACTTGAAAATAAATTTAATTACAATTAAGTGAATTATTACACATAAAATTAGATACCACCGATTTTTTTTAGTTTCTAAGTTTCTTAAATTTTGTATGTGAATAGTTATTAAAATGTAAAATCACTCATGCAATTATGTTATATAGTCATGTTATTGTGCAATTATGTTTTATCACTATAACTGTTATGACAAAACAAGTTGATAGACCAGTGACAGTGATCAGACATGACTAATTATGGTTTATGTCACTATTTTCAAAGTAAAGGACAAATTGGTTTCTCCTTTTGAAAGCACAAGCATACTCTTTACCAGTATAGCTATTAGAATATTTCCTAAAATATCTCATCATAAAGTATCTATAACTTTTATTCTGCACTATTATAAAAGGAAGTACTATTACTTCACCTTGAAATGCTCATAATTAAACAAATTAAACACCCATACATGCTATGACTTTAAGAGTCTCCAAAATATAGTTGTAGAATAGATAATAATTCAGAGATACCTGTCTGGCCTGATTGGTGGTCTTTCCATTACTTTCTGAAGCATTCTCAATTTTAGATCCATATATCTCTCCTGTACCCTTATCATATAAAAAAGAGAAAACTGTATACATTTTCCACTTACTTATGAATCTCTTTTATATAGCAATTGCATTTAATACAATTAATGAATGTAACAGAGTGGATGGACTATTAGGTGTGCCAAATAATATTAATGCTTTTTCAGGGAATGGTACAGAATAATTGACAAAAGATCTACATGTTAGCCTTGGTTCTAAACATAGTAGGAGTATTAAATTGGGCAATTCAATTTAAGTTTTAACTTATAAAATGACCTTAATATATATATATATATATATATATATATATATATATATATATATATACTAGAGGCCCGGTGCACGAAATTCGTGCACGGAGGGGGGTTGTCCCTCAGCCCAGCCTGTACCCTCTCCAATCTGGGACCCCTCAAGGGATGTCTGGGACCCCTCAAGGGATGTCCGACTGCCCGTTTAGGCCCGATCATCGGGCCTAAACGGGCAGTCGGACATCCCTCTCACAATCCAGGACTGCTGGCTCCCAACTGCTTGCCTTCCTGCCTTCCTGATTGCCCCTAACCGCTCTGCCTGCCTCTCACAATCCCGAACTGCTGGCTCCCAACAGCTTGCCTGCCTGCATTCCTGATTGCCCCTAACCGCTTCTGCCTGCCAGCCTGATCACCCCCTAACCACTCTGCTGCCAGCCTGTTTGCCCCCAACTTCCCTTCTCTGCCGGCCTGGTCACCCCTAACTGCCCTCTCCTGAAGGGTTGATCACCTCCAACTGCCCTTCCTTGCAGGATTGGTCCCTCTCAACTTCCCTCCCTTGCAGGCCTGGTCCTTCTCAACTGCCCTCTCTTGCAGGCCGGGTGCCTCCCAACTGCCCTTTTCTGCTGGCCATCTTGTGGTGGCCATCTTGTGTCCACATGGGGGCAGGATCTTTGACCACACGGAAGCAGCTATATTGTGTGTTGCAGTGATGATCAATCTGCATAGTACTCTTTTATTAGATAGGATAGAGGCCTGGTACAGGGGTGGGGGCCAGCTGGTTTGCCCTGAAGGGTGTCCCTGATCAGGGTGGGGTACCCTTGGGGCGTGGGGTGGCCTGAGCGAGGGGCCTGTGGTGGTTTGCAGGCCGGCCACGACCCCTGGCAACGCAAGTGGAGGCCCTGGTATCTGGAATTTATTTTCCTTCTACAATTGAAACTTTGTAGCCTGGAGCAGAGCCAAGCCTGGGGCTCCCTCCAAGGCCCGCAGCCATTTGTGTTGGGGTTATAATTGAAACTTTGTTGCCTTAAGCAGGTGGGCCTGGCCAGGGTGTGCGGAAAGCTTTGCTTCCCCTGTTGCCGGCGTCAACCCTGGCCTGCTCTCTCAAGCTCCATTCTGCCGCCATTTGTTTGAATTTGTTTACCTTCTATAATTGAAACTTTGTAGCTTGAGTGGAGGCTTAGGCCTGCAACGGCTGGCAGAAAGCTTGGCTTCCTCTGTTACCTAGGAAACCTTGCTCTCTGTGGCTGTAGCCATCTTGGTTTGGGTTAATTTGCATACTCGCTCTGATTGGATGGTGGGCGTGGCTTGTGGGCATGGCTTGTGGGTGTGTCAGAGGTATGGTCAATTTGCATATTTGTCTATTATTAGATTAGATATATACTCTTCACATACTGAAATACATAGTTAAATTAATAGAAGGTATTTGAAACACCATTCCATCTCATAGCTCAATAATTCAAGCTTTTACTTGGACCATCATTAGCAGAAGTAACATAGGGATTTGTGATTTCCTATGTACCAATTATCTGGTTTTCCCTTATGGCCAGAGGGATACTCCTGTGAGGAAATTTAATAATCACTTACAGCATATCCCCCTATGCATGCTCCTACTCTTTATAGCCAAATGAAGTATAAAATATCGTAATAAAGTCATTCATTCATTTATTCTTCACTCATTCAACCTTAATACTAATTTTTGTAATAGGTCAGGCATTGTGCTAAGTTCAATGAAAAGTAAAAGAAAATAGTTATGGATTCCTGTGTAAAATAAATTGAGAATTCATTTGGATCAGTGTCAGTGAGGGTAGAAAACAGAATTCACTCCAAATAGTTAAGATGCAGAAAGTTTTTAAAAGGGGCTACTTATAAAGTTGTGACCAAGGTCAAACAAATAAATGAGGGATGGTAAAAGCTCTGTTACCCACAAGGCTAAAATAACAAGGTCAGGAGTGGGGGGGAGGGCAGGGTGAAGAGAACTATCATAACTCAGTGGGAATTGGAACCACCTCGAGGAGGAATCACATAGCATGAGTTATCAGTGGGAAGACTTAACTCACATAGCTAGGAGTTGAGGGGGAAGTTAGGAGCAGAAAACAAATAACTCAACATTCTTTTCTCTCTCAACTTTCACTCTCCCATTAGCCAAGTCCAACCACCAGCCATCAGGAGAACCTAGGTGATGCAACCAGAGGTCAGCCTCCTTGGATTCGGGGCAAAACAGGGAAGGGTAGAGAGATGATGGAGGTGAACTGTAGAATAAGAATATTGAGCAGAGCCCTAGTTGATTTGCCTCAGTGGATAGAGCATTGGCCTGAGGACAAAGGGGTTCTGGGTTTGATTCCAGTCAAGGGAACATGCCAGTTACATGCTGGATCCCCAGTAGGGAGCTTACATAAGGCAGCCAATCAAGGATTCTCTCTCATCATTGATGTTTCTCTCTCTATCTCTATCTCTATCTCTATCTCTATCTCTATCTCTATCTCTATCTCTATCTCTATCTCTTTCTTTCTCTTTCTCTTTCTTTCTCTTTCTCTTTCTCTTTCTCTTTCTCTTTCTCTTTCTCTTTCTCTTCTCTTTCTCTTTCTCTTTCTCTATCTCTATCTCTATCTCTATCTCTCGTTCCGGTCTCTGAAATCAATAAAAACATTTAAAAAAAGAACCCAACCTCCAAATGAAAAGATAACCCACTCTATGGGAGAATATATTTGCTAATAATACATCTGATAAGGGGTTAATTTCCAAAATATATAAAGTACTCATACAACTCAACAAAAATAAGACAAGAAACCCAATTTAAAAATGGGCAGAGGACCTAAATAGACACTTCTCCAAACAGGACATACAAAATGGCAAGAGACATGAAAATGTTATCTTTCGATTGAGTAGAATTATAGCTTTGTTCCTTGAAGGAAGGCTTTCTCCCTTGGGAACTAGGATCAATGGCAGGGATGGGAAGAAAAAAATTTACTAAGTGAACTATTAGATAAAGAACATTTGCCAATTATATCTCTTTGGTTCTTAGATATGAATACTGGCTCTTGGTCACTGGTTGAAAGTGTATATTATCTCTTATGGACCAGTGCCCAGCTTCACAAGGTACACTCGTAAACCAGCTCCACTCATAAACCTCCCAGAGTCACTGTAAATCAGCCTTCAGCACGTGATTCTGTCATATGACTAACTGGCAAGTTTGCTTATACCACAGTATGAATTTCCCTCTGAGCCTCTCTCAATAAACTAATCTGAGGTTCACAACCAAATGGGACAAATGTGGCCTCAAAAATCCAAAGATATCCCCCAGGCATAGTGCACCATTTTATATGAGAAAATGAAGGTGGAGAAATTTGTATTTCATTTCAGAGGGAATAATGCAACATGGCCCAAACTATTGTACTCCAAGAAATGTCACCCATGTGGAAGGCCTTCGTGGGGTTGCTGATCTCACTGTGTGGTATGCATGCTTTTTATAAAAATGTCTAGGAACATGTAACTTCTATCTCATGGGACATAATTAGCATTATTTCATCCATACCTTCTATAAAAAAGGACAATAACAATGTTCTGGTAATATCAAGAAAGGAGGAGACATAATCTTGAATTAAGACAGTGAAGACTTGTTGCTCTCAAGACCAGTTGAAAGATCACTTTTCAGGATTACCTATATTTAAAATTGAGGGGGGAAATGCCCATATAATTTATTATCGACTAAACAAGAACATTTAGGAAGTAAAAGAGAGTACTTTTAGTAATATCGGCAGAACCAGTCATAAAATAGAACTGTCTGAGGCAAACTGGGTTACATGATCCTGACTTACAAGATTTTATATACAATTTCTCTTCAATTCTGATCCTTCTCTAGCAATTCGAATGATTGCATTAAAATATTGTGTTTCAAATCATTACAATATATTTTGATATTGGAAGGTGTTTTTAATCTTCAAGCTGTTTCATATTATAAACAATAGTTGAAAATACTTTTATAAAATATTTACTTGTTTTTGATCGATAAATGACCAACCCACTATTTTCTTGATTTTGTGGTTGTATCAGAAATGTGATAAATGTAAAACTGTAGTAAAAGTAAGCATTCATTCATCTTTGCATATTAATTCTCATGTTAGTGATATGCAGATGTTTGCACAGGCATAATAGTTCTGGTTTCTTTAGATAAACTCCAGTTTTACAACTCATCATTCTTTCAGCTCTCCTACATAAATGTACTACAGAACTTTGGTGGTATTACAATTGACTTCCACATACTTCCCATGTATATTAGGAACTGTTTCATTGAAATTCAGACCAAAACAGAATGCAATTTACTTTTGTTTAATAATAAGGGATCATCTGGCTTTAGCTTGGTTCCTGTGACAGAGCTTAATAAAACATTTGATGAAATCTTGATTAGGCCACACAAAGCATGATATTTGAGAAACATCAAGTGTGATTTGAGTTTTTATATAACTCTAACCCTAAAGTCCCTTGTGCTGAATGCAATAATCAGTTTAAAAGTATGTACACTAATGATGTGCTTGTCATGAAAACAGAGCATACAATCCCTTCATCAGTGTGACAGGGAAGTATGATTGATTTAATTCAATGCTGATTTCTAAATATTTTTGTGATGAAATGTGTTTGAAAGCTCTGATATATTTGAAATGGTTTTTGGTGTCCAATTTGTATAGTCCATGGATGATAAGCAAGGCTTTACCCTCAGTGGCTTTGTTTTTCTTTATTTTCAGTTTGAGAAGTTTTAAAGACAAATGGATAATTGGATGCACAGAGATGAAGCCAGTCTGTTTTGCAAAAAGTAGTAACCTTAATCCTTATGTGCACTTTAAAAAACTTGATTTCTTCTTCTACTAGCAACAGAGTCACTTACAGCTGAGATTTTAGTTACAAAGAATATCCTTGCCTCAAGAGATTTGTATATCTTTGCTTCCTTTCAATTACATTTTTTAAAAATGACAGTCTTTGAGTATGTGTGAGCATGCTTGTAGGTGGGTGGGTGATTGTGTTTGTAGTGAAGGGATATGTAAGAGAGTGAGTGGGAGTGAATGTATATTTGTTGGGAGAGGAGTGTGTGTTCATGTTAGGTTGACTGGGATACAGTGATCAGTACTTAATGAACTCACAAAACTAGTGAGAATTTTTTATTTATAGAATATCTTTTTTTAAATATGCTCAATGAGATTTTTGGAATATTACATAGGAAGTATTTTCCACTAAATAATAAAGTCAATCATGTTCAGAAAAAACATCTATTCTACCAGGCTTTATATTTTGACAAGTTATAGTTTTAATTATAGCTTCATACTTATTTGAGAATACATTTCACTCATCAAGAATCAATGCTAAGAGCAGAAAATAAAAGGGTCATGAGATTATCAATCAATTACCTAATTCCTTCAAAGTCCAACTACAATGTAACAAAAATATTCCATGAAAGATCTGGGATTTCTTTCTAGTGCTTTGTACTCAAATAGCTCTTAAACATTTAAAATATTATAAAAATATCATTAATTTAGTGTCATGAAACAGGAAAGAAGTAACTAGATTTAAGTCAGACATGGTATAAGAAGGATAAAAATAAAGTGGTCCACAAATAAATGCTAAGTTTAAAAAGAAGTTTTTATCAAATAATAAAATAAAATGAAAGATATTATACTGTGCATTGTGGGTAAAACCCTTTGATGGGAATAGATGTAGACCTTCAAAATGAAAAATCAAGAGGAAAAAAATCAGTCATAGGCCCACATGGAAATACACGTACAACTGATGGCAGGTCATGTTAAGCTGGCACTCATATTTGTCCACAAAGATTTATATTCAAATTGATCACTTGTAATTTGAAATAGCATTATTTATTCATCGTAAGTAGTACCATATTTTTTTTTACTTGAAGGATGAGCTTTAACTTACTGTTTTCCCCAATGCAATATGCAGATTGAAAAACTATAATTTTCTCTCCTGATATTGTACATATTTGAAACCACTGTACATTTTCTCTATCTATTCTGTCAAAACACATAAATGGCATTTCTCATTCAATTTGCTTTAGAAAAGTACCTTTCATTTCTGTTTCAGATGCCTCTTTGGAATAACTAGAATGGTCCCTCCCTTCATTCACACATGCACACATGCCTATATTTTTCAAGAAAATGATCCCATATTTAACTCCCTTATTTGATTAAAGTCTCATTGGATGTTTTCTAGAGTTGCCATAAATGACAGAGACAGAAACTTCAGTTTATTTATATAGTTTTATAAATGACTGGCATCTATACAACATACTATGTGTAGCAGCACCAGATACCTCTCCATTTATTCAGATTTTTGTTTATGTTCTTCAGCAAAGTTTTATAGTTATCCTCTTTAGGTCCTGCACATTTATTGTTAGCTTTTCTTATATGTTATACGAGTTTTGCTGCTATTGTGAATAGAAAACTTCCATTCATTCATTTTTAGGGTTATTTATTTTTATTATGCTGGAGAACTCTTACATTTGTGTTTCATTTGTTTGTTTAGTTGGTTGGTTGGCTTTATGTTCAACTACCTTACATTGATATTTTATTTTATTTAAACTGGATTTTAAAAATTTTATTTCCTGCCATTGCTCGGTGGTTAGAGCAGCTGTCCTCACACTGAAGGGTTGTGGGTTTGATTCCCAGTCAGAGCACATACTTGGGTTGGGTTGCCTGTTTAATCTTCATCTTGGTTGGGGCACCTACAGAAGGCAACTAATCAATATGTCTCCCTTACACACTCTCTCTCTCTCTTTCCCTCTCTCCTTCCCTTCCAATGTCCCTCCCAATATCTCTAAAAGTCAATGGAAAAAATATCCTTGGGTTAGGATTAACCAAAATAAATTATTTCCTTACACTTCAATAATTTTAGCAAATAATTATCATGACATCTACAGATCAACACCTTTTTAAAAAAGTAAATGATAGATAGAACTTAGACTAGTTTTCTGGTCCCAAATACAGATATTTACATAGCAAAATTCTGTCTCTTAGCAAGACAAGATGGTATAGAATAATTTCCTTTTATTAAAAGAGTTTCCAATCCAAGAAAAGCTAGTTTCTATCCAAGGGAAAGCTGGTTTTGCCAGAGCTGTGAAAATTGGGTTTAAGTATCACTATAGAACTTAGCCGGTACTCAAAGGGAATCTATAGTGGATGGTGTGTTTCAACAGTGTGTTCCCCCTATCAAGCATAGGACTCATTTTTCCATCTACTTCAAGTGTTGGTTGCTCAAAACTCACAGCTGCATCACTCTCCAGGAACTGGCCTCACTAAAGAGAAATGTTTGGTTTTTTTTTAAAGTTATGATCCCAACCTAAAGGAAACCAGCATTCCATAGCTGGTCGATGTAGGAACCCCATAGTCCCATAGTCTGGGATTCCTTACCTAATTTAGGAAAATGCTAGAAAAGCATTCCAGATCCAAAGCTCCTTAGGGAATTGGCTGAAGTCTCTGTTGTATCTGCCATGTAGTTCAACTTCTTCCTCTGCTCCATGTTGAATACTTTACTTTCTGAATATGTATCTGAGAAGCTCAAGATAACTGCTAACTTAATGTAATGAGATATGCTGGCATGAAAACCTTAATGTAGATATTTCTAAATTACTACACAGTAAGAATCACAGTAATTTTGTGACTTCCATGGAGAATCCATTTAGAGATGGTGTAAACCCTTGTATATACCCACTAATACAGAGATGAAATACCCACTAGTATATTAAAATATTCATTTGAGTTTTGCCAAAACTGAAAGAGGTTGTTGTTTTTATTGGCCATGCAGACATGCTTCTAGGTAATTTCAGGAAATCTAAAAATTTCAAAATATACTACTGATGATTCAGATTGAAAATAAATACATGCTTACAATATGGACAGAATTGTGTCCCTCAACATTTGTAAGTTGAAAGCCAAAACCACAATGTGATGATGATATTTGTAGATGGGACCTTGGGGGAATAATTAGGTTTAGATGTAGTCATGATGAGATTGCACCCTTATAAGAAGAGACATCAGAAAGCTTGATGTCTCTATTTTTCTTTATAGAAGGGAAGGCCATGTGCTTCTGGACCTGGAGATTGTTGTGAGCTCAAGGGAAAGTCAGTCAGATAATGTACATCTTTCCTTATCTAAGGTTTGTTTTGTTGCACAGGAATCAGATTATGAAAGTCATTAAAGCCCTTAAAGAGTATCTCACCCATAGAGCAACAAGACAACATTAAATACATAGTCACTATAAAATTTTCAATAAGAATAATCCACTCTATCTTTCATGATTAATTTAAATAAAATATCTCATTATTACTAAAAAATTATAATGTGAGATGGGAATTTTTTTCTTTCTAATGTTCTCACTTCCATCATGTCTTACCTCCTAAATCTGCTTCAAGCAGCATGCTTTTATCGAAAGTCTATATATTATATCACATTGATAGATATTATATGAATATACATTGAATTTATAAGGGACAGAGAGAGAGACTATATCCTAAATATTTTTTTGAAATCTCTGAGAATCACTATGGATTCCCTACTGTGCTAATCATACTTTCTCCAATGAGAGGGTTTGGTTTTCTTTGGCAGAACTTATTAGAAGCAGAATATATCCACAACCTAATTAAAATCATTTTACCTAATTTTTCTTTACTTCCTCTTCTTCCATATGGGCCCAGATTCCCTGGCATTTTGCCTGGCAGCAAAAACAAGTATAGACAATACTCTTTCCTCATTCTGTCAATCAGTTTCCAGTAATTAATTAATTTAAGTTGTAAAATTTTGCTATAATTATCAGTGCCATTGTCTTCAGAATTATTAAATTAGGCAGCAGCAATCAACTAATTATTAGAGCTTCATAAATTATGAAGGTGATGATCCCAGTTGCTGGTTTTGATTTCCTTTATTTAAAGAACTCTTTCAATGTCTATATTTAGGCTAAATTTTAATTATTCCTATCTGATAGAGTAAAGTGGAATAAACAGTCTGTATATCATTCACTATCACTTAGTTTGAAAGCCTTTTATTGCTTTTGAATTACTATTTTACATTAATATGAATTACTATTTTATATTTTGAATCAAAAATAGGTTACAAGACTGAATTAAGCAGAATTTCATCCTATTTTTTTTTAATGTGAGCACAATGCTAAAACCAGTGGGTGGATCTAGAGGGTATTATGCTAAGTGAAAATAGTTAGGCAGAGAGACAAATACTGCATGTTTTCACTTCTATGTAGAATCTAAACAAACAAACAAATAAAACAAAACTAAGACAAACTCATAGAAACAGAGACTCAGGGATGGTTACCAGAAGGGGGGGAGGGGAATGGGTGAAAAGGGGAAGGAGAATAGTGTCAATAATACTCTGATAAATTTACGTGGTGACAGAGGATTACTAGAATCAGTGAGGTGATCACACTGTAAGGTATACAAATGTCGAATCACTATATTGTACACCTGGAAGTAATATAACCAATATAAGATTGTATACCAACTAATACTTAAAAAAAAGTAGATAGAGAGCAGGCAGCCAGCTCTGGTGGTGGCTGTGTGTTGGGGGGCACTGAGCAAAAAAGGGAAAAAAAGAGAGAAGTCATGGACAACAGTGTTGTGATGATGGGGGTGGTGAAGGAACATGGAGGTGGAAGAGGGGATAAATGGTGTTGGAAACGATATAATAAAATAATAATAATTAATAATAAATAAAAAAGTAATAAAACTAATGTGCACGATCCACACATGTAAAGGCCACACCAGGGAGTTTTCTAGTGTAGAAATGGTGTATGTCTTGTTTTGGATGGAGGTTAGTCAGATGTGTAAAAGGTCATAGTTTATCAAATAGAACTTAGATGTGTGCTTTCTATATATAAATTGTACTTCAATGTGTAAATGTGCACAAAACCATTGACAAAATTAACTTGCAAGGAGCCAATGTGATGACATGTAAAAAGGTGGCACCCTCTATCTGGTTTTGACTCCAACTTCTTTGGTCAAGTTGCAGTTATCTTTCTGAATCTCAGTTTGCTTAACATAAAATGGAAATCATGATGTTAAAATTACCATGTGTGTGTGCGTGTGTGTGTGTGTGTGTGTGTGTGTGTGTGTGTGTGTAATCACTGAGTATAAAGTACATCCTAAAAGAACACAACTTTTTTATTTATAATAGTTTATTCCCTCCTCTGTAGTTCACTTGGGATTACTGAGATATATTGAGATTTCTTATTAAGTAGGCACCACTGAGTCCAGGTGTTCCCTTCCTCAATTCTCCTTTCCTCTATTTTATGACTCTGTTCCTCTTGCCATTTCTCCTCCCCCCAGCTCTTTCTGTTCTCTGTTGCTCCAACAATAGTCATTTACTATTTTGGACTGACACCTATATAATAAGTGCACTGGCGTATCTAAAGATATTGAGGGTTTGGTTCCAGACCACCACAATAAAGTGACTATCAAAAGAAAGTAAACTGTAATCTATTTGTTGTTAGAGGGTCTTGCCTTCAATTTGTAAAAATTATATCTGTGAAGCACAATAAAGCAAAGTGCAATAAAACAAAATATGCTTGTTTATATAAATAAATTCAATTGTGATTATGTGTCCAGAGAGAATGCTGTCAATGATAGGAGAGAAACAATTCAAACTAAAAAGAGGAAGAAAGAAATCCTTGCCAAAATAATAGTAATAATAAGGTTCATTTAAGTCAGATAAGCAAACAGCATTTATTCTAAGCCATTTGCTAGATGACTTTATTGAAATATCAGCTCTATTTGAAACAGAATATGGGGGGGGGGGTTACCCGAAAAGCAGAGAAAGACATCATTCCTGCTCATATTTTTAAAGAGGAGAAGTTGACTTGACTAATGTTAGAAGGTAAACTAAAATATATTAACATTTTTGGAAGTGTATTTGAACAAAAAGCGATTCAAATTGAGTAGCATCCTATCTAGCAAATAGAAAAAAGCTCCAGAGAACTGTAAAAAACTGAAAGACTTTTCTAGACGGAAGGGAGTAGAAACAACGAAGTTATACCAGGCACAAAGCAAGTTGGCTAGTACAAGGTTACATTCCTTGAAGCGATGGTAGGCAGATTACCTAACTAGTCATGATCAGGCAATTCTAGTGACTGGTTTAAGATTCCATTTCTAGAAGAGCAAAAACTTGTATGTTAAGTTTCAGTTTGGTTACATGGGACTTAGTATTTGGGCCCTGTCGTCTTGGTTTTTAAGAGTAATTAAAGATCAGTCATCTTAATTTTGATAACCTGCAAAGTGATTAGAGTATATCTTGAAACAATCAATTTGTAATAGCGTAGATCAGCAACTTTCAACCAGTGTGCCACGGGACACTAGTGTACCACACTGGATTTTTAAAACATGGGATACCTAACTATTTAGTCACAGGCACTAATCTCCTTTCCCTTAGATAGTCAAATAAAAAAAAATGACAATGGCCAACATAACAATAGGCATCTGGTGTGAACGCCCTATCTTGAACCATAAACATACAGGTCATATAATGGAGCGGCATCTTATTGGTCTTGTCGCATAGTAAGGTTGCATCTGATGGGTTAAATCTTGTTTCCAGAAATCCTTATATACAAGTATAGGCACATGATTTTTTTAAATCACTTTGGAACAAAAGGGTAGGTAATCACTATTATTATTTTTTGTTAATCAATTAAAATTATACCTATTTTTTGTCAGACCAGCAAAAACTATATTCTTTGGTGTGCCACAGAATTTTAGTAATTAGTTTATATGTGCCATGAGATGAAAAAGGTTAAAAATTTCTGTTCTAGATAAATACAAAGTATTGGGTAGAAAACCCAGTTGACTTTGTGAAAAATAAATCATGCCATTCTGTCTTTCTGTAATTAACTTGCCACAGTGATAAGTAACTGGCCATAGAACTTAACATATTTGTGTAAGTGTGTATGTAGTTAAATCACACTTAAAGAATTATTAGAAAATTGGTGGAAGGTATGTACTAATGGTGATGAACATATTAACTGATGTCTCAACATGTTTGATTTTCAGCCTATTATTAGTACCAATTAATGACATACAGAAAGTTTTCAAAAACATGTTTCAAATATTAGGGATTGTGAATGATAGTGGATTAACAATGGTCTGAGACTGACCGTGAAAACAGACAAAAATGCTGACCCCTTTAAGATCTTTCAGACTCATGAATCAGAGAAAGTGGTTGAAAAAATAGTCTTTACTGAAGATTTGACATAATGGTCTTGGAGAGAGGTGGGTTTCTGTTAGAGAGGCAGAACTCCAATATCCAAGTGACCTAATGTGCTGTAGAAAAGAGATCTGTTCCAGAGACTAGTGGATGGTGTTGAGAGGACGGGTGATAGGATGATATTGCTCTAAAATGGGACAAAACTATTAGGCTTAGATAGAAATAAAAGTACAAATGTAATCTATTGCTTTGGGAATCAGTTGCTTCACTGGTTAAGATTTAACCACTACAAGAATTTATAAGTTAAAAGCTTCTATTACAGTTGCCACCCAAATTTTAATATCTATAAATGTCACAATAACCTTTGTATTTATAAAACTGACAGGTTTCTTGGTCCTACCTGAATTTTATTGCTTCAAAACATCTGAGAATATAATGTTCAAGGACATATTCCATAGTCAATTCCTTGAAAAACAATACAGAGGCAGACTAGAATTAGGCCGGGAAGGGGTGGGAGGTGGGTGACAGGTTTCCTATAATAAAGAGATAGGGTAGCTGAGCATGCTAGAGATAGCCAGGCTTAGAGAAGTAACATTACTTTGAATGCCATACTGTTAGCTTTCTAGCAAACATTCAAACACAGTAAATTGTGTCTTCAAGAATAGTAGAGAAGAGGAGAATGGTTAGCAAATTGTGCTTTATCCAACTAATAGAATCCCAAAGATGGACAAAAATGAAAGAAATGCATCTATGTACAGCATGATCTTACAAGCATAATGATGAGTGAATTAAAGATACATGAAATAGCACATGATGTCTCATTTTGTTACATACTAAATATTTTTTAAAAAAACACAAACTTGATTTGTAGTAATTAGAGATTCATGTTTATATGGTAACTCTAATAATGGAAAGCAAGAAAGTGATTATAATAGTCAAGATCATGACTACATTTGGTGGAAGGTGGGAGTATAGTGATTAGGATGTTACATGAAGGATCTTTTAGTTCCATCAATGTTCCATTGTTTTACTTATTTGTTGCTATATTGGTAGTCACTGTGTGATAAGAAATATTAAGCATGTGGGGAAAAAGAATAGTGGAGAGATTTCCACAAGTCAATCACACTAGTGAGAATGTTAAACATACTTTTAGTTACTATTGAATCTTCAAAGTCAGCCTGAAATTAACCTACCTTATGAAAACTGAAGCCTATTGGATAAAAAGGAATTGACTACATGTATTTGAAGCTTCCCCCCAATCACATATAGTGGCTTATTAATGCTTATGCTTAAGATGTAGTATGGAAAAGAGTATTAGTGGTGGTCATATGCCTATTTCAATTACATGTTTATCCATATGATGAATACAACAAACTTATGACAAAACAAACAAACAAACAAACAAACAAAAAACACAAGAAAACTTTCCATATTATCCATCCATTAGGGAATAACTCATATTGACATCTGTTTACACATGCCGTGATTCTTCATATAGATTTATAGGATCCTAGATGCTTATGAAATTATGTGCTGAATTACAGGTGAAGGAACAGCTGCCACTAAAGGGGGGAAAAAGACTTGTACATTTTTAGAACAGAAGCTGACAGAACCTTTTAGAAGGTTGAAAGTGTCCAGTAGACTTTTTAATTAAAAAATTGTGCTTGCCTTTGCACTTCCCTGTTCCAAAAAGAACTAATACAGTTAAGAACTGAAATAGTGTAATCCACTTTTGGCAAGATTTACAACCAGTATTTGAGAACTTAGAGGCTCAAATGTTTAAGTCAAGCAGCATACTAAAACTTTGAACACTGATCTCAGCTTTTTATTTTTTTTCCTTTGGCTGGATACAGTAAACTTTATTGATGGTGCATGACAGATTGGGCTTCATAAGTCCCTCTCCTTCTTCAGGGGGCCTGGCATAGAAACTGTGGAGGCCTGGCATAGAAACAAGTATGTTGGGGGCTCAGTTTGGTGCAAGGACTTCTGAGCAGCTGAGGGCCTCTCTTCCTCTCTCTGGAGCTGGTGGTCCAGGGGGCTGTTATGACTTGGAGGTCATGTAGACCATACTGTCCACCACCCTATTGCTGTAGCCAAATTTACCATCATATCAGGAAATGAGTTTGACAAAGTAGTCATTGAGGGCAATGCAAGCCCCAGCATTAAAGGTGGAGAAATGCGTGTCACTGTAAAAGTTGCAGGAGACAACATGGTCCTCAATATAGCCCAGGATGCCATGAGAGAGCCCTCTGATGCCTACTTCGCTACCTTCTTGATGTCATCTTATTTGGCAGCTTTCTTCAGGCGGCAGGTCAGATCTGCAACTGACACAGTGGGGTTGGGGACATGGAAGACCATGTCAGTGAGAGTCTCATTCATCGCAGGATGACCTTGTCCAGAGCCATAGCAGTGCCATTCAAGGCAGGGATGATGTTCTGGACAGCCTCTCGGCCATCGTACCACAGCTTCCTAGAGGGGCCATCCAGTCTTCGGGGTTACAATGATGACATGGACTGTGGTCATGAGTCTCTCTTTGATGCCAAAGTTGTCATGGATGGCATTGCCCAGGAGAGGCCAAGCAGTAGATGGTGCAGGAAGCAATGCTGACAATCTTGAGGGAGGTGTCATACTTCTCATGGTTCACACCCACCACAAATATGATGGCATCTGCAGAAGGTGCAGAGATGATGACCCTCTTGGCTCCACCCTTTAAGTGAGTCACAGCCTTCTCCAAGATAGTGAAGACACAGTGGACTCCACAAAATATTCAGTACAGCATCACCCCATTTGATGTTGGCAGGAACTCACTCCTGGAAGATGGAGATGGGCTTTCCATTCATGAGAAGCTTCCCTTTCTTAGTCTTGACTGTGCCTTTGGAACATGTAGATCATGTAGTTGAGGTCAATGAAGGGGTCATTGATGGCGACAATATCCACTTTGCTAGAGTTAAAAGCAGCCCTGATGACCAAGAGCCCAATGAGGCCAAATCCATTCACTCAGACCTTCTCCATTGTGTCTCAAGGTTGAGACTGGCATGGAACAGAAAGACGCCTCTGTCTGTCGATCAGGAGTAGCAGAGAGCTTGATCTCAGCTTTCAGATTTAGTTATGGGTAAGTGAAGCACTTCCAGATCTAAGTAATTATCATACGTAATTATCTAAGTAATTTATCATTTATCTGGTATAACCTAAGTGTAAGGAAACTATCAATAAGCAGAAAGAATAAAAATTATTTTGTGCTTTCATCAGACACATACATCTATTCCACATAGACATTAACACAAACAGACATCAAGTGCAGGTCCTGCTATTCAAGAATCACAGCTTGGGATTCCTCTAGGGAACCAAGAGAAAACAAGGCCATGAGGTTATATCAAGAAACACATGCTATAGCATAGGAAATACAATTAATAATCTA
This sequence comes from Eptesicus fuscus, assembly GCF_027574615.1. Lineage (NCBI taxonomy): Eukaryota > Metazoa > Chordata > Mammalia > Chiroptera > Vespertilionidae > Eptesicus > Eptesicus fuscus. The sequence continues at coordinate 22,469,612 of NC_072486.1, forward strand.
TAATAATACAAGTGTAATATGCTAATTAGACCAGACAGCCAAACAACCTTCCAGATATCATTCTAGATGTTGTTCCAGACAAAGCTGTGGCAGCAGGGGCCAAGGCAGAGGCAGTTAGGGGCAATAAGGCAGGCAGGCGAACAGTTAGGGGTGATCAGGCAGGCAGGCGAGCAGTTAGGGGTGATCAGGCAGGCAGGCAGAGTGATTAGGGGTGATCAGGCAGGCAGGCAGAGGGGTTAGGGGTGATCAGGCAGGCAGAGGGTTTAGGGGTGCTCAGGCAGGTAGGCGAGTGGTTAGGGACAATAAGGCAGGCAGGCAGGCAGGCAGAGGCGATTAGGAGCCAGTGGTCCTGGATTGCAAGAGGGATCACCCCTAACCGCTCACCCTTGATTGCCCCTAACTGGCAGTCAAACATCTCCCGAGGGGTCCAGGATTGCTAGAGGGTGCAGGCTGGGCTGAGGGACTCCCTGCCCCTCTAGTATTGTTATAACCATATATCATGTCAGATGGGTACTAAACTTATTGGGATCACTTCGTAAGGTATATAAATGTCTAATCACTATGTTGCACAACTGAAACTAATATAATATTGTATGTAAACTGCAATAAAAAAATTTAATTTTAAAAAGAACTACTTGCTATGAAGATTGTGTTCTAGAGTACCATTTGTACCTTTATTGGATTATCTAAAACAACTCCTAGCTATGCCAAATTGCAACCCAGCAGCTCAAAAGAAGAGAACATTGGAAATAGCATCTGTCCTCTAGCATTAAAATGATCCATTATGATGTTGCCTTTTTGGTAAAGTAGAGACCCAAACCATTTCAGTTTGTCCTATTAATCAGTTCCCACACTGCCTCTGAAGTAGACATTGATGTTTATTATTTTAAACAATTTAAAGAATAAGTAATATATATATAAATCCCTAATATGCAAATAGATTGAACGGCGGAACAACCGCACAACCGGTCGCTATGACATGTGCTGACCATCAGGGGGTGGGTGCGGAACATGGTGGGTGTCGGCTGCAGAGGGATGGTAGAGCAGGTGAGTGGGGGCGCCAGACCAAGGTGGAGCATCAGTCACTATCGTGGGGGCAAGCTTCTAGTGGTTACTGAAAATTCTTTGCTTCCGCATACCATGGTCCTGCCTGGCACATGCACCTGCTGCTGGCGCCGACCCCACTCATCCCTCAGGGCTTCTCCACCTCCCCCTGCTCCTGAAGGGCAATTGGGGCTGGCAGCCACCTCTCACACCCACTGCTGGTGCTGGAGCTGCCACTTGTACCCACTGCCAGTGCCAGCTCTGCTCACACCCACAGCCGGGACCAGAGCTGCCGCTTGCACCCACTGCTGGCGCCCAGTGCTGGTTCTTATCACTCAGTGCTATCAGCGAGTGCAAGCAGCGGCTTCCCCTGAGGGTGATTGGGGCAGCAGCCACCACTCTCACCTGCTGACAGTGCCAGCTCCACTTGCACCCATGGCTAGCACCAGCCCCAATCACTCCACACCGTCAGTGGGTGCTGTCAGAGTGTGGGAGTGGTGGCAGGATCGGGGCTGCAGGCAGACAGGGGACCAGGGCCACAGCAGGAAGGGCCAAGCAGGGGCACAGAAAGATGGGCTGAGACCCACCCCTGTGCCCACCACAGCCTCGAGGCCCACAGTTCCTTTCAAGGTGCATGAATTCATGCACTGGGCCTCTAGTATACACATAAATGCATTATTTATAAAGAAGCTCAAAATATTTGTTCTGGTAAATGTTAATGAAATGGACACTTACTCTTCCTCCAATTACTCCAGTTTCTTTCTTTTTGGTCAAAATTCCAATTAGTACATGGAATTTTAAAAATATTTTCCAGGTATAATGATAGGAACTCTCACTTTATAAAGCTACACTTAAAATAAAAATTTATATTGTATTATTTTAATAGAGTTTTCTAATGGATACATATTTGATTTTAGTTGTTTCTGTTTTCTGAGATCTCCCTACTGAAAATATGCTTGATATGTTGTTCCCAAGGTAATTTTATTTTGGTCTTTTGTATTATGTAGATTTCTTATACTAGACTATAAGTGTGTTTTTATGCTATAAAACTCTAGTAGTTTTGTATTATGTGTATCCTGGATTTAAGACATTTAGCTATAACTTAAGGGCAAAATTATGTATTATGATGTTCTTTAAGAATATAAAAATGCATCAGAGTATTCAGCCATATTAATAAGGTATTATTGCAGTGACAGTATAGCATTTTAAAAGAATATAAACTGCATCCTTATATATAAATAAAATATAATCTCAGTATATTCTAAGAGTAAACTCTCCATATATTTACTTTTAAGAGTAAAGTTTTGCTATGAAGGTCATGGACCATTATCCTTTTTTCTTAGTACTGATCATTTAACTGATAATGGATGTTTATGTGCTGTTATCCAGTTATAAAACTGTTGCCTTTCTTAGTGGCCAACTTTAACAACTTTTCTTTATTCCTCTGATTTTTCCCTTTACTTAATCTTTAATTAACTCAATCAACTCATTTGTTGAGAATCTAGTATGTCCCAAGCAATGTAATAAATACCAGAAATAAAACAAAGTAGATAAACATCTTTGCCCTCATGGAGGTTATAGTTAATGATGAAAGTAGTAGGTTTTTGAATTTGGGTGACATTAATAAGCTAGTCAAACATTAAAATTAAGATTAAAATTAAGATTATAAATTTTATGACAAATGTATACTTTATTAGCTATAAAAGCTCATAACCTGATCTAGTCTGGAATGTAAGGAAAGAATTCTTTAATAAAATTACATTATTCATATTTAACACTAAAATAACTTCCAAATAGTAAATTTATTGTCACCCAGCCAGTGTGGCTCAGTGGTTGAGCATCAACCTATGAACCAGGAGGTCATGGTTCAATTCCTGGTGGGGCTCAATCCCCAGTAGGGGGTGTGCAGGAGGCAGCTGATCAGATTTTCAACATTGATGTTTCTATTCTCTCTCCCTCTCCTTTCCTCTCTGAAAGAAATAAAAATATATTAAAAAAGAAATTTATTGTCTTCTCAATATTTCAGGATAAGAGAGAATCCCCCTATTTTAATTGTATTTAAATCTCACATCAGATATTTTATTGTTTCATTGAATAATCATGTATCTGGTCACAAACTATCAATTTCCTAAGAAGTATATCTAATATTTAAGTCTTCCCAAATGATCTAATATGTTTGTTCTGCCTAAATTGCTTTCTTGTTTAGAAGTAGAGGGTCAAAAATTATCAAGGGCATTTGACCAAACCTGATTTTGAATCTCTATCATGCCATTTTTTAGGCATAGCTCACTAATATTTGCATATCTTAAGGGTAAAATGAGTCCAAAGAAATTATTAAAAGAGGAACATTAAGAGAGTTCTCCCCTAACACAGCTTACCAACATTATTACTGTCTAATGATGATATTCTATATAATAAAGAGGTAATATGGAAATTGACCGCCACACCCTCACAAGATGGCTGCCTATGACCCGGCTGGCAGGGTGGTTAGTGAGAGTCAACCAAACAACTGAACAGCAGGCTGTGTGGGGCAACCAGGCCAGCAGGGGTGTTAGTGCAGGACAACCAAATGACTGAACAGCAGGCTATGTAGGGCCACCAGGCAGGCAGCGGGGGTTAGTGAGGGATGACCAAATGACTGAATAGCAGGTTGTGTGGGGCGACCAGGCCAGCAGGGTGGGGGGCAGTTAGGGGTGACTAGGCCAGCAGAGGGGGGCAGTTGAGGGTGACCAGGCCAGCAGGGGGACAGTAAGAGGTGACCAGGCCAGCAGGGGGGGGGGGTCAGTTAGGAGTGAACAGGCCAGCGGGGGTGGGGGCAGTTGGGGGCGACTAGGCCAGCAGGGGGGGGAAAGGGGTGACCAGGCCAGCAGAGGGGGGAAGTTGGGGGCGACCAGGCCAGCAGGGGGGGGGGGGCAGTAAGGGGTGACCAGGCAGGCAGGTAGGTGAGCAATTAGGAGTCAGTGGTCCAGAATTGTGAGAGGGATGTCCGACTGCCCATTTAGGCCTGATCCCAGGCCTAAACCAGAAGTCGAACATCCCCCAAGGGTTCCCAGATTGGAGAGGGTGCAGGCTGGGCTGAGGGAACCCCCACCACCACCACCGTGCATGAATTTCATGCACCGGGCCTCTAGTAGTAACATAAAAACTAATAAAAATGACAATTGACAGATTTGTTTCTCTGACTTGAATATGGGAATAATTTTACCAAGTTTGCAGGGTGATTGTGAAGATTAAATTGTTTAGTAGATATAACATTATGATTATGATGCCTATTCCATTATAGTTTGAACTTTGATTTCTATTTTCATACTCTCCCAAACCCATTTTCTTTAAGCCATACATTATTTTTTTATATTGATAATCTGACCATATACATAGTTTTGAGTCTTTTGTTCCAAGCTATAATCATTTCTATGTTAATATACTTGCAGCTAACCTGAAAATGCTAGGCTTTGCATAGCTATTTGTGTGAGTTGTCAGATCATGTGTGTCTTGGGCTTAGAATCTTTCATGAAGTAACTAAGTATTTAATACAGTGATCATAAGGAATGTAGAAAGTCCTTCTTATGTTTTTCTTTGAGCAACACCGTAAGAAAAATAAGCACATTTTATTACATAGCTAAAGTTAAAGAAAGAGAAGCAAATCTTTGACAATTGACCTTCAACAGAAATAACTCTTCAGTAAATCACAGAGCAGTTGATTCATTAATCTCCAATACAGTGAAGCTATGTAGGTTATACAGAAGCAGATATGCAGCTGGCAGGTAAGTGGCATAAAAGAAACACAAGAAAAGGAGAGAAATAAAGAGAAATACAAAAATAATAGGAAATGACAAAATAAAAGAGACCGTAGCAATTGAATTTTTTTCCAGGCTATCATGTGATGCTTCATCTGAAAGCTACATCTCCCTATCTGCCTGTCTGTATACTAAACTATATACATAAATGCCATGGATAATATGAGCAAATAAAAATTTTGTTGATTTCAAGCACATATAAAGTGTTGTATTTTCTAATAAAAATAAAATTAGGAAAGAATGGAGCAGGCTTGAAAGCATTTTTGAATATATTATTTGCCATTTAGCATACCCTTGTGTTCAAATTGTTAACAAAGCTCATAATGCAGTTTCTTAATGCAGAGTCTCATTAGAGAAGGGTAGGAAATTAAAACAAGATGTTATTTATATAAAGCACTTTCTTGAAAGAGTTGTTCCTTTGCAATTTCATAGTTATAGTGGTAGAAATAGGACTCATCTCTGATAAAAGAGCATCTTTGGGTTTGTTATGTATCTATAGTCTTTCTTTCCCTTTCAAGCCCGGTCTGGTTTTGACCTTAGTCTGAGACAGCAATTTGGATCAGCTCCATTTAAAATGGGATCTGTTTACACTTCCTTGTTTTAATCAGCCTTAGAGTAGAATTGGAATGGAATGCATAAGCGTTTGATGGTACCAGTGTGTGCCAGTCTGTCTCACCAGCTTGAGTCCATCTAAGAGATGATTTTGAAGTAAAAAGGTTACTCTTGTTTACTAAGCAACAGAGAGAGGTAAGTACTTTCTTTCCAGAAAATGTAGAAGTAGTTTCTTCATAAGAGCTCACATATTGGAAAGAATCGCTGACTGAACTCTTCACAGCAATGTTCCTGGATTCATTTTTAATAAAATTGTTTATTTCAGAGTATAAGCTCCACATTTGTGCAAAATGCAGAAAACAGCACAGGAGGTTAAAAAAGCTGTTCTGCTGTAATAGTGTAATTTGTTCCTTGGCCATTAAATGAGAACGCTGGGATTTTAATTCCACTATTTGGTTTCCAGCATCTACTATAATTAATTTTCTCTGATTTTGTCACTATAGAATCAAATGGAAACTAATGATGTGGAACCCAGCGTTGTCAAGGCAGTGATGAGCTTCATCTACGAGGTGGGGAAGCTCCTGCGTCTGACAAGATGGCAGATGACTTGAGTGCTTTCTAACAATGCCGGGGTCCTGTGCCTTGTGGCAATGTTCTGCTCGAATTAGACCACCCAGGGACTGCCGTTCCACTCTAAAGCTGTTTTAAATCTTTCACTTGCTTGCTACTGTATTCCTTTGTCAGCTTCATAACACATTAACCTATTCTATATGCTCTTTCTTTATCTGACTTTTTAAGAACTAGAAAGTACGGGGCCTTCACATTGACATGTAACAAAGTGCTTTGAAAATCAATACAAAATGGATTTTATAGATGCTGTATTCAAATTGAGGAAAAAAATAGAAAATTTTTAAAAATAAATCTAAGATAGTTAACAATAAGTTCCTGCATTTCTAAGCAGGCAGAGAAGACATTAAACCAAGATAGTTCTGTTGACTCATTAATAGCAAAGAAGAATTTCCTGATTAGGTAAAAGTGAGAACAATTCAAAATGTGACTATGTCATCTTACAGCTTGTGGAAATACAAAAAAGAAACTTTTGGCATTGATGAATTCTAATACTTTTCCAAAGCTACCTATATTATTTAGTCATGACAATATGAAATTCTAACTTATAAAGAAAAAATAGTTCAATAATAAGGGGGATGCTGTTATAGATACTCAGAAAACTCTCCTGTGAGCTTGAATAACCCTGAGGTTTAACAATCTTTTTAGAAGAACATCATCAGAAATTATAATGGGACATTAGAGAAGGCAACCCTGTAGAAGTTATAGCTGAATTACACTGTGAAGAATGAGTAAGAGTTAGGTGTGGTAGGATGAGGGAGAGGAGTGGAGAGAGGTGTTCCAGGGAGAAAGACTCAAAATAGAAAAGAGCACAAGAACATACCATTTTGGAAAAAAAACTACAGAAGACCAGTGTGGCAGGAATGTAGTTGAAAAAAGAAAACTGATACAAAAGGCAGGAAGTAAGGCTAGCACAGACAACATTTAGCAAAAAATTGGTATAGGCAGTTCTAAAAATGTTTAGACTTTCATTCTAAGCACAATGGGAAGTCTTGACAAATTTCAGATGAAGGACTAGCAAGATTAAATCCAGAGTTTACTAAGATTATTTGAACTGGATTCTGGGAAACAATTGAAAGAAGAGAGTGCTGAAAGGAGAACAGTTAGAAAGCCATTGTAAGCAAAGGTCATGGTTTTGACGGGAGTAACATTAGTGGGATGACAGAGATGAGAATAGAAGCATTTTGGAGGCCAAAGACTAAAATTTGATATCGAAGGATAGGGAGTTGTGTTATCGCAGGTTCTTTAGAAAACAGAGTCTGAGGATGAAAATGCTTGTGTTTTACTTTTTTGGAAGCACAACTGCAGGACAATGAAGATGATAAAAAAGGAACAAGGTGAGGAAAGATATGGTCGACTATAAAGTTCAAGTGCCGTCTCTGAAGAGACTCAGGGATTTGTTCTAGATGTGCCCACTTGCTTGCCTATTTAAACATCCCTACCTAGGTTGCAAAGAGAATCTACTTAAAAGTATTTTGTAAGAGTAAGGAAGAAGGGGAATTTATCTGCCTAATTTTATACCATTTGTTTGTTTCATAATGGTCAAAATCCACTCCACGTGGAACTAAAACCCCCTGTGATACCAAGAAAAATATGGGGAGATGCAAAATAGTTATGATAAATACAATATTAATCAATTAATTCTATTTGATCAATGGGGTAAATGGTCTTACCATTTACTGTGTTAAGGAATAGGGGTAACACTTCATATTTTGAGAAGTAGCTCAAGTTCTATACATATAGAGTTTCACATACCTATGAAGTTGGTAGATAGTACCAAGAGGGGGAATTAAGAAGCTTCAAAGTTCAGGACTGAGTTGGCATAGTGTTGGTAATGAAAGCCATGGAGCGACTAGAATGCACCACCCACTCCACCCTCAATAAGACACTCTAAAGTAAGAAGACAAAATACTAAGAAAGACACACTGAAAAAACAAATAAACATATTTATGGTTAGTTTAAAAAAAAAGAATTTGAAAATAGAAATGAAAGTTAGAAGGAAATTATAGCTGTGTCTAATCAGAAAGAAGAAAGGTAAGGGTGTTATAATGATGAAGTAATGAACTATCCCAAACACTATTCAACCATTAAGTAAATTAAGAGCAAGTGAAAATTTTAGTAGTAAGGAGTGGTGAATATATAATCCAGATTGGAATTATCTGGGTAACATATGACAGATAATGAAATTTAAAATATGACCAAAGACAACTAATTGACTAAGAGAGTTTGTTTTACTAAGAGGGAAACCAGAGCGAGGCCGGTGTGTCTCAGTGGTTGAGCATAAACCTATGAACGAGGAGATCATGGTTCCATTCCGGTATCGGTACTTTGGGAGCTCAATCCCCAAGGTAGGGTGTGCAGGAGGCAGCCAATTAATGATTCTCTCTCATCTCTCTCTCCCTCCCTCTTCCACTCTGAAAATCAATAAAAAATATATACATATAAAAGAGGGAAATCAGAACATGTTTACATGCTAATAGGTAAAGGCCAGTAGAAAGAAGATGAGAATAAAAAGAGACTAGGCAATGGCCCTGAATTATTAAAAAGTGGGAAGAAGTATAATTTAGGGCTTAAGAAAACAGGTTATTTATAGAGAAAAGAAGAAACATATTCTTTATTTTAATATAATAATACTAGAGACCTGGTGCACAAATTTGTGCATGGGTGGGGTCTGGCCAGCCCGCCCCAATTGGAGCCGATTGGGGCCAGGCCTGCTGGGGGAAGGGGCCAAGGGCCATTGGCTGGCTGGCCCCACCCCCAATTAGGGTGGGAGGGGCCGATCAGGGCCCCAGTGCACATCAAAGCTACCGGTTGTTCTGGCATTCCAGTCACTTGGCTTTTAAATAGGAGAAGAGATTAGTGATAGTTATAGATAAATGTGCTTGTTTGGTCCTTTCTTCTGATATTATTATTATTTTTTAGTAACCCTCACCCAAGGATATTTTGCATTGATTTTTTAAAAAATCTTTATTGCTAAAAGTATTACATATGTCCCCCCCACCACTGCATTGATTTTTAGAGAGAGTGAAAGAGACAGAGAGAAACATCGATGTGAGAGAGACACATCGATTGGTTGCCACCCTCACCCGCCCTGACTGGGGCTAGGGATGAAGCCTGCAACCGAGGTACATGTCCTTGACAGGAATCGAACACAAGACCCTTCAGTCTGTGGGCCAGCACTCTATCCACTGAGCCAAACTGGCTATAGGTATTATTATTTTTTAAAGCATGAATAATGAGAATCTGCTAAAATGATGTAGTGATTCAAACACTTGACTTTAGAGAAGAGTAGAAATATTTAAAACTAGAGGCCCGATGCATGAAGATTCGTGCAAGAATGGGCCTTCCTTCCCCTGGCTGCCAGCATCGTCTTTGCTCCACCTGGAGCCACCTTTCCGCCTTCCCACACTGCCCAGAGGCCCAGAGAGGCCAGGGGTGGTGCGGAACACCTGCATTGTTAACAATGCAAGCATCCTGCCCAGCCCCCAGCTGCTTGGTGCCTGCATATGCAAATTAACCTACAATCTTTTTTGTTAATTTGCATACTCATTCCTGATTGGCTGGTGGTGTCATGAAGATACGGTCAATTTGCATACTACTCTTTTATTAGTGTAGATGGTTTTGATAGAGAGAAGGGAGAAATAATCTGAATATAGATAAGGGTAGCTAACTGGAAAATATTAAATTTAGTGTTATGGATTGAATTATATCTTTCTCAAAAATACATTTTGTAGTCCTTCCCCTCAGTATTTCAGAATGGGACCTTATTTGGATATAGGGTCTTTACAGAGGTCATCACATTAAAATGAGGTCATTAGGGTGGGCTCTAGTCTAACACATTTGGTGTCCTTGTAAAAAGGGAACACTTGGACACAGACACAGACACATGTAGCGGGAAGATGATGTGAAGAGACTCCAGGAGAAGATGGCCATTTACAAAGCAAGTAGAGGGGTTGGAACTGGTCCTTATTTCACAGTCCCCACAAGGAACCAATCCTGTTGACAACTTGATTTGGAGTTTCTAGACTCCAGAACTATAAGACAATAAATGTTTGTTGTTTAAGCCAACCAGTTTGTGGCACTTTGTTAAGGCAGCCCTAGCAAACTAATAAAGTTGGTGCACATGAATTTATTGTCACCAATCTGCCCAATGGTAAGAATTTTTTTCACCCTGCACTAGGAGGTGCACACTTTGCATTCCTCCACAGTGTGGGTCTTGCTAATAGGTTGCAGCATATTGACAAAAGGACAAGAACATTAAGAATATTGTTAGCAGTGAATCACGGATCACATTGTGAGTCACGGATCTCAACTAAAAAGGAAGAAAATACAGTCAAGAGTCCTTGAAATATATGGTTACATTCAGGCCTAATGAGGTCAAAAGAACCATTGTTCAATGAGAGATGATGATTACAAGTCATAGCCAAGTGCAAATATAAAAGCTGCAGCAAAAAAAAAGAAAATAGAATAATGTCTGAAAGGTCAAAGCACATATAAAGAAAGGAAAATATGGAAAAGCTCTTCAAATCCAATTCAAAAGTCAGCTACTCTTTCAAGCCATCCTGATTCTCTGAGTGGAATTAATCATTCCTTCCTATATATGTTCTCTAGTTGCACTCATTCCTTAATTGAGCTTTTCAACTCGCATTATGTTACTCCAGATATGGTCTGTGATGTCAGTCAGGCATGAAGATTCTCTGCCCTATAATATCCAGTGCCTAATACTTACTATACATTATTGAATGAATTAGTTACATAACTTTTAAAGTGGTATTAGGAGCATACAAACAAAGAAAGGAAAAGATAGTGAAAAGATCCAGCCTGCTCTTCAGAGCTCATGCTGTAAGGTTGGCAGCTAATAGAAAGTAGAATTGCTGAACTTCTATTTTGCTTCTGTCTTTTCTGTCAAGGAGAATGAACATCAGGCTGAAAGCATAGATCTAACTTTCGAAAAAGGGAATTGAAGCCAGAGATAAGTGAGGAGATAGTAAGAGGCCAGGTAACTGCTCTAAATGAGTTTGTCTCCTGGGCCAAAGGAGTTATTTCCCACAGTTCTGAAAAAACTCAAGTTAAGATTATTACACTGTTCGTGATATTTGAAGAGTTATAGAGAATGGGAGAGCTAGAAACTAAAGATAGATAAATACCTCGGTTTAAAGAAAAAGATCAAGGGAACTACAGATTTAAATCATAGACATCAATATCAGTGAGTATTTGTGGCCAGGATAATGTAAGAATGGTTTAGAATAGGAAAAGAGGAAAAGGATCCATCATAAAGTCCCTGAACAATAAAATATGTCAGATTAACTCCCAAACAAAGTCATCTGACCTCAGTCATGCATTGAACCACCATGCTTTGGATTCAATGATTCATCTATTCATTCATCCACTATCTTTTCCAAAAGTGATTATTGAGCACATTTTAAATTATACCATATGCAAATTAACACCTAAAAGACATACTTGGCCATGTATATCTTTTTTCTACACTTCAACACATGATCTGACAAATTTTTCATAATATTCTTTCAGATAAGAAGTAGAAATGTGCTATAAATGATGGTGTAATTCAGAGTATTACTGATGGTCATGTCAATGTAAGATAAAATTAAGAGTATCCAGTTGAATCCTCACTCTGCCACCACCTAAATAGGTGGTCTCCGGCAAAGTGTCTCACCTTTCTATGTCTCGGTTTCCCATTTATATATAAAAAAAGAAATTCTAATAATATTAAACAGAAAATATGTGAACACATCTAGAGGACTTAGGATGGGATTTGTAATCACTCAAAATACTATTAATTTTGTTACTCATTTATTTTTCATTTTAAAGTGACTGTATCCCTGGTTTCTTCCTAATACATATTAATGAACATATTAATGAATTGTTGACTAAATTACGAACAGCATGAAACTATTCCTAAAGGTTGAGTGATATAAGTGGACTAAATTGTTTTTGTAACTAGAAACAATAAAAGGAGTCTTCTAAGATAAAATATATACAGGACAATTATTATTTTAAGGCCATAGACTATCATATTCTCTTGTGGAAAGGAAGTTGGCATTTTAGCGGAGCAGCCTGCCTTCCTGAGATTAGCGAGATCCAGCATTTCATTAGGTTAGTCATTGAAATACACCTTGAATTTATTAATATAAAACACTACGGAGCACTTTCCCAGGACTCCTATGGCTTCCATAAAGATTTGTGTAATTAGCCATAAAGGGTTTGGCACATTGGATAGAGCATCAGCCTGCGGACTGAAGGGTCCCAAGTTGGATTCCGTTCAAGGGCATGTACCTTGGTTGTGGGCACATCCCCAGTTGGGGATGTACAGGAGGCAGCTGATCAATGATTCTCTCTCATCAATGTTTCTAACTATCCCTCTTCCTTCCTCTCCGTAAAAAAATCAATAAAATATATTTAGAAAAAATGATTTGTGGAATTATCAATTTCTCTTTTAGAGTCAAGTTCAGTATAGCAGACGTTAGCATTTGAAGTATTCTTATATCCTTCTTTGAATGTGTTGCTTTTGAAAAAGGAAAAAGTAACTTTTCACCAAAAAATTCTTTCTGAGTTTAATGGATTCATGTTTTAGAATAAACAAAATTACTGTTGCTTAACACAGCAATAAATTCAGAGTTTTATAACAGTGAGCCTGTCCTTCTCTCTGGAGACTACTTCATAACCACATAAGCCATAAAACAAATATTTCTAAACAGTGAAAATTGCTTAGAAACGTTAATGTCTAAGTGTATTTAAGTGAAACAGAAATAAATTCAAGAATATAGTCTTTATTATCCCGCAGTATTTATTCACATAACAGTGAAAAAAAGCTAATCATTGTAGAATTTTGACTGTCAACAGGATTAATGGTATTACCTAATTATGTGACTGAAAGTACTTTTGAATTCACTATTTAATTTGAAGTTAAAAATAAAGAGTATTGGGAATATTTTTATTACAAAACAAGATAAAATATTAGAATTCCAAACTTCCATCTATGGCTGCTGACTGGGCTCATTGACAGGTTTTTTAAATAGGTAATCAGTCTTTGATTTAAACTCTACATGCCATAGACTACAGATCTTGTATTTCCCTTTTCCTTAGAGGTGTTGCTTTAACCTGAAGGATATTTTACAGATTGCAATTCAGAAATTCTTTATGACTTCATCTTGGAGTTTTTGCTATAATGTTGCACTGTATACAGTAATCAAAAATGTTTGCATACTTTGGATATGAACTAATCAAAATATCCATTAAGCATGCTAACAAGCACACCTGTTATCATTAACGGATTTATTCTCTAATTTTATATGATTAGCACAATCAAATTAAAAGGTGAAAACATATGATGATAGCACCCTCTTTATAAAGTCTGAGTAATTATTAGTGTAAGTAGTATCTATCTGTAGCAGTTATAAAAATAAATTCCTAGGAGTTAAATGCTTATATGATAAAGTACCATCATTCATAAGCAGGATTTTTATGAGGTGGTAGTGAGGCCTTTGTTTTCTTTATTTATTTTAACTGAAGTTCACAAATGTATTATCCAGTCAGTGTTATATATCCTGCATTTTAGATTTAAAGCTATGAATCATGGACTATTCTTTGATTCCCCTTGTCCTACTGTGCTCAAGTATCTGCTGTTACTCTGAACTATTTCTCCATTTGTATTTATTCCAGAAAATAATTTCTTATTATGGTGTTACAGATACACATTAAAGCAATTTTCAACCATTAGCATAAAGGACAGGTCTGTAATGTTGCTATATAACTTATTGGCTTGTTTTCTTGTTCTTACCCCAGATCTTGATAAATAAAACTAATAATTAACAATGATTTCACATATATCTGTCATAAATAAGTTTCTTTGCTTTGGGGCTTCTGGGGGATAAAATGGGGATGTATTTTAGTCTATTAATAATATGCAGCTCTACATGAATTATACATGTGATAACTATTGGTATTAGCTATAGCACACATCTTGTGATTTTAACAGAATAAAATGCTATGTAGGTTTTGTCCTAATTGCAAAAGTGTAGGCATGTCAATTGCCAATGCATTACATTATAGTATAATTCTAATGTACAGTAATTAAAATTAAAGAACAGAAGCTTCCCACAAATTTCAAATTAAAGACAAATGTTAACCAACCAGGATGATGACAAGGCTCAAGAATGGATTTAGAGCTAAAGCTGGGAGAAAATATAACATACAAGAAACAGAATCAGAACTCAGAGGCAGAAATGAGAGATTAAAGTGTCAACCAAGAGGGGGTTGGAGAAGAAACACTATTTGGTATCATAGTGTGGGGTATAGTCAGGATGGAAAAGACGATAAAGAAAGGACAAATTTCCTGAAACATGGATGATGCTTCTTCCACTCAGGGCTGTATCATGACCAGGTCTCCTAATAGTCCACAACTTTCCCAGAATGAATAATTAATAACAGTAATTATCTTAAGATTTCCTCAGCTTTATTGTTAGACTATTGAAAATTTTTAAAATATTCCCGAGTTATGTTTTTACCATGAAATTAAGCAATAATTAAGGTATTTATGTCTTAGTCAAGTTTGATATAGATTGTGAGTTGTTAAAATAAGGATCAATCATCTTTGATTATAGGAATATAACTTAAGTTCCAAATAAAAAAAGGATACATTTTAACAGTGTGAAAGTCAAATGATATAGATCAATATAAAACTTCCATTTCCAACAGCACAAACCTCTTAATCCTCATGAACATGACAATAAACTTTATTCATATCAAAATTAAAGGTCAGTGAAGCACTTTATGACTACAGACTGACAACTTCCATCAACACTAATATTTCTAATCCTTATGTGTTCTTAAAGGCTGGAAAATTTGAGTTTTAGACCTCACATATTAACTAAAAAATACAGAACAAAGGAGAAAAAATATTTTGCCCCTCATAATAAATTTAACTGATTCTAATATATGTAATTTTAGCTTTAAAATGGGATTGATGACTAGCAATTCTTTCCACGTGAATTAAAAAGATACACTGAAAGTTACAAACTTCTTTGGATGAAAAATAATAAATGACTAATTAAAGATTTGGAAAGAGGGTTGGGAAATACAGTTTTTTTACAATTTTATATTCTATGTTTAGAATAGGAGAGTTTCTTTGCTATTCTCTTAGCTTAAGTTTATATATTATTTTATTTACTTTATTGCCTGTGTTTCAATCTCGATAAAATGTGGTTTTATTTTGTTAGATCTCTATATTGCTGTATGCTCAAATTCTTTCTAATGTGAACAAACAAGAATTGGTTACCTGCTTTCCGTACCCATTTGTAACCTATGAATTGCAAGAATTCAATGGTCATGTACAGGGATATTTGATTATCATGTAGGCAAATATTTCATAATTCCATTCCTTCTGAGAGTAAATCAATATATAATTTCTCAATGAACATTTTGTAAGCTAAATTGTTGAGAGCTCATAAGCTCAAAGTTTGCCCATGCAAAGTTGACTCAGATATGGATTTAATTGCTCAAGTACACAGACCACGCATTAATATCTTACTTAATTCATATTTTATTTGATTCTGATGAGTAGTCAATGCTGGAAACTGGATAAATATTTTATAAAGTTTTATTTTATTTCTCTTGCTGACACACTTGGAGCTTTTCTTTCTTTCCTTATAAAAATTTTCAGAGTATTGTTAAAAAAAAGAAGTATTAGACACAATTTTTAAGACGTTTTCAGTGAGAGTGTTGCTGATGTGCTTAATGAGATTCCAAATTAGAAACAGATAATGAGATGCTATTGTTCATCATCACAGGGCAAAAATAAGATACTAAACCAACTGTTTTTTAACAGATTATGTTACCAGAGGAAGTGATTTTGGCCCATCGTATCTCACATAATTAGATTTTGAAAGCATTGAGAGAATCCCTTTGGAAGGCTGCAGATTATAATACTCTAGGAATTTGTTTCCGTAGCACCCAACGAAGGACGAACAAAGAAGGGAAAAGAAGAACTTAACAATATGTGCATTTTCAGAAACTTACTGGATGCTAGTTCCCCACGTGCAAAGCTGTCATCAGTGGTAACAGAAGGTACATATGTATACGAAATTTGAAGAGGATATGTATCAAAGTGCCTTGAATATTATGTAACATATAATTTTTAAAAATAGCTTTAGTTAGAAAAAGTGGGATTCAAATAGAATTGCCAGTTGTAAACACAATTCATTCATATCATTATAGAGAAAACAGAAAGAAATGGGAAGATAAATTAGGAAAATAGTCATAGGTGATCTGAAATCACCTACTGAAGTTTAAAATACATGTGGCACTTTATGTTTAGAGTTCACTATAATAGGTAATTTGTTTATTTTTTTATTCAGACCTACCGACTCAGGGAAACATACAATTTATAAATTTTCCTGAAATAAATTCACATTCAAAATGCAATGTCCTACTACTCACCCAAACATAATGATGCATTCTGGATTTATAATTTTCGAATAAACGAAGAAAGAGAGAAATGAACAAAAAGGGCAGCCAGTGGAGAGAAGTAGAAGGCACATCTATTGATTTCCTCAGTCTGTTAATTTCTGTTATCTTTTTCCTTTCCATCAATACTAATACATTTCAGTTGTATTTCTTAGCTGGTACCTCTACTTTATATGACATTTAGATTTAATTAGCCCTTTTATTCACAATCTGAAGCACCACAATAGGCATGGTTGATAATTTGAGTATAAGAGCAGAGTTTCTTCTCATTAAAAATGTCTAATTCTCCAGGGATTATTAAACATATTCCATATATTCAGTAGCTGTCATTTGTCCCTCCAGATCCACTCTCCACCCTTGGAATGCATCAGTGGGCTGCCTTGTTCTCCAGGTTGGCAAATATGAGGCAGCAGAAGGAGGTGAGGTGCTGAGGCCAATAGAAGAGGGAATTCAGGGTATTTATTGTCTAGCTGTCGCCCAGGTAGCTATGGGTTTACAACAAACCTATATTAAGGGGCTATAGCTCCTATCTGATGGCTCTTAAAACACAGCTCTCTCTTGTGTTATGAACCTGAGATTATTACTCTATTCCTTGTAGTTTTCTTAAACCAATCCACATATTTGTAAATAATCCCTTTATTAAACTGTCCTCAAATTATCTAATTTGAATGTGTCATAAGTTTCTTGCCATGACCTCAATTGGTACACCTTTTTAAAGACAAAATATGCTACTTAGAAATAGTCATTTATAAGCTATGTAATCTGGACAAATTACTTAATATCGTTTAGCTTGTTTCTTTGTCTATAACTATGTCTAATAACATCTACCTGTGAAGATGTTGTGCGAAGAAAAGTGCACATAAAGCACTTGGGAAATGGTAGGCATTAAATAAATAGTCTCTGGAATTATTTTCTTAATCTTTATTTTTTATTGGCCAAATAATCCAGATAGCAAAGAATAAAAAATAAATGTATGCTTGTATATGTAAGGAAAAATAATACCATCTTTTAGTGGCTCTATAGAATTTTACTGACTTTTAATCCTACTCAAAACACAAGCATATGAAATTTTCAAACTACATTTAATGGCAGGAATAAACAAGTTTAATCCATATTGTAAACTTTAATCTTTAATGTAACCTTAAAATAAAGAATAAAACTCAAAACTGCTGTGAAAAATATACCTAGAAAAATAATAACTGCAAAAACATATGGTGTTAAAAATTAATAAAATATTTTCTAATTGATGCATCTCACTGTATGTGGCAAAATTATCAAATTGTTTCTGTTTTCCATATTTCCATGTATAATAATTCCAAATAATGGGTCAAAATAGTATATTGTAGCTAAGATTTTACAATGAAGTATAGATTTTTACCTTGATACAATATTATCTTCTAATCATTTCCACGCATGGACTACTTCTAAAGCATTTACTATGTACTCAAAATAACAACACTATGATATTGGCATTAGATTTAGTCAATAAATGTAATGTAAACTTAAATACTAGTATTGACATGGGTTCATTTAATATTTGTTACAATTCCATGGGATGCATGAATAGATCTTTGATTTTTCTAAATTTCAATATTGCTGTAGGTGTTGGAGATTTCTTCTAACTTCATAACTGATTTGGCTCCCAACATCCTTTCATTATTACAATCTTAAATAACATACACATAACCACCTAAACACAATTTATATTAGGGAACTTTTAAATAGTAAAATGCATCCTTGTAAAATGTATAAATCTTGAAAAATTTAAAGAAAACATTTTCATTTATGTTATGCCATGAGAAATATTTAAGAAAAAACTATTTCTGGAAGTTCTTATTATTATACTTTCTTCATTTTAGGTACAAAGATTAAAGGAAGACTAAGAAGATTAAGGGAAGACCCAGAAGTAAGACATACTTCACTCATGTTCAACATTCATTTTCACTTTGTGCCATGAAATGTGCTAAACACATATCTTGGACTAATTAATGTTTACAAATGAAAATATTTAGGAGCTTCATTAAATATCTTTGCAATAAAGCTGGTGAACAAAGTACCTGGAATTGAAGGCCAGACTATAACTCCAAAAACTACCGCCTCAACCACTACATGATGTTTTTCCCCAAAATCAGTGCTTCAATTTACTTTTTATAGGATTCCAAAAATTATGATGAGAATATATGCCATAAATCACAAAATATGTAAGTCTACAATATATGGTATT
The DNA here is from genome assembly GCF_027574615.1 of Eptesicus fuscus. NCBI lineage: Eukaryota > Metazoa > Chordata > Mammalia > Chiroptera > Vespertilionidae > Eptesicus > Eptesicus fuscus. The sequence goes on from NC_072486.1 coordinate 22,488,341, forward strand.
CGATAAAAATATTCTTAACTTAGCATTTTTTCAATTGTATTGAAATAATTAAAATTATTTTGACAACCCCAAGATTTAGAAGTACCCCTCTGAGTAGGCAAATAATTATAATATAGTCATTGTAGCTATGGGGCTTAACCTGATAAAGCATATTTTTAAAAACTTCATATTCAAAGGTTAAACATAAAGATTAAAAATGAAAAAGAATGTCTGCTATCATCTTTTATATTTATACTAGAGGCCCAGTGCACGAAATTCATGCACTCGGGGGAGGGGGGGCCCTCAGCCCAGCCTGCACTTTCTCGCAGTCCAGGAGCCCTCGGGGGATGTCTGACTGCTAGCTTCTGGCTGAGCAGGGGTGGGGAACACTACTCAACCAGAAGATGGGCTCCCAGCTCCTTAGCACTGTCTCCGCCCCCTGCCCACTGGTGGCAGGGGCGATTGGGGGCTGGGCCGGCTGGGGGATGGGCCATGGGAAGTTGAGGTGCTGCAGTGGTGCCCCACCCTGCCTCTGTGGAGGTGCCGAGACCACGCCACGGCCTCTCCCGCCACCTCTGCAGAAGCGGGGAGCGCTGGGACCACCATGGCTGGCTTGGCAGCACAGGCTCGCTGGCCCTGCCGCCCACTGGTCATTCCAGAAGGTCATTCTGCCATCCAGTCTAATTAGCATATTAGCTCTTTATTATATAGGATTTTACTAAAGATTATATATAGTGTAATTAGATAGTCAAATATAAATAAACTTCAGACAGACAGTAAATAAACAGATTTAACTGTCATACAGACAATTTGAGAGTTTATGTAGAAAATTTAAATAAATCTATGGGTAAACTATTAGAATTAATAATTGACAGTAACAACCTTACTAGATATAAGATCAATATATAAAATCTATAATAGGGACAAATCATTGGTCAATGTGTTTTTTAAATAGGCACAATAGAATAAAAACCAATTAAAATGATAGGAATAAATCTAATGAAGAATGTAAGACCTTTACACAAGATTGTTGTAATAAATTCCCTTAACAATATTAAAGAAGACCTTAATAAAAGAAGACATGATATACCATGTCAATATTTTGGAAGACTCAATATTATTAAGCTATCAAATTTTCCTAAATTGATTTAGAGATCCAATTACAGTCCAGCAGGTTTTATCATGAATGTTTTTTTAAAACCTTATTTTAAAATTTACATGTAAAAATAAAGCCTCACAATCTTGAAGAGTGTAAGTAATATAAAATCTTATCTCACCATAAAGAAAATGAGTAAATCAACAGTAACTATGAATAGTATAGCACAAGTACAAGCGGGGTAGAAAATAAAAAGACAAGTAGAGTGGAGAAGTGGGTCCAAAAATGGATGGATGGATGATGGATGGATGCATGGATGAACAGACAGAAATAGATGATACTTAGAGAAGTTATGAAAGGGCAGTTTTATGTGAATGGTGTTGGGTCAAATTGATCAGATACATGGAGAAGGAATGAAACTTGACCTCTTCTTTATATGATTTTGAATATCATTACAAATTTTCAAATAGTGAAAATTTGAATATTCAAGGTACTAAAATCAGAAATTTCTCCTTGACTATAGAAGAAATATCTTTTTAACTATGATAGACCCCCAAAGAGTACTAACCATAGGACAGTGAATTATAAATTAGAGCACATTAAGTATATGAAATTAGGAAATGAGTGAGAAAAGAGTTATAATATATAAAATAATATAAAACCAAAAGGCATATATTAATAACCTATAAAGAAATAACCAATAGGAAAATGGGCAAGGGACTTAAATAGGTATTCAAAAATCAATTGAACAATTGGTCAATAAGAATGTAAATAGATGCTCATTATCATTGATCATTAGATAAATGTTAATATAAAATAATCAAATAAGTATTTCTTGAGCAGAATGTCTAAAATAAAGAAGATTGACAGAGATTTGGATTGCTAGAATTTTCATATACTGTAGTTGGTGGAAATGTAAGTTAATCAGACACCTTGAAAATTGCCACTTATCTACTATAATGAATTAATGTATTCCCTATGACCCACCAATCCTCTCTAGGTCTATAATTACAAAAATACGCATGTATCTCAAAAGACATTGCAAAAATGTTCATTCGGTGTAGTTGATAACAGTGAAAAGTTGGAAGTTGGAGGGAGGGGGACTAACTGTCCATCAAAACTAGAATGTATTAGTAGATTGAGGTATATTCTTATAATGAAAGAGTGCAATGAAAATTAGTGAACTGTTAATTATAACAAATTGGATGAACTAATGTATGATGTCAGAAGTCAGCATGGTGATTAACTTTGTGGAGAAGCAGAGACTAGTGATTAACTAGTGATCTGAGAGTAATTTCTGGTGCTGTAGATACTCTTTTTCTTGATGTACGTGATGCCAATATGGATGAGCTCATTTGTAACAGTAAAATGTGTTACATTTGTATGAAGGATATGGGATAGGTCCCAAAAAATGTATATATACACTTGGAATAATTATAAAGGCAGTTTTTTTTTAAATGCATTTCATTTTCAAAATTGAGCTAACAGTTGTTAAAGTGTGTATACAGTTCTTAGGACACCCTGAATAATAAAACAAAAGTTTATTTTAAAATATGAATTCACTATACAATATTAACTATTTTAAAAAATTAATTGAAAAAGCATTTAGAAAGAAATACACCAAATATATTTTGTCTCCTTGTAGCAAAATTAAGAATTCTTTCTATTCTTCTATTTTTTTCTATATTTTATTGATTTTAGAAAGGAAGGGAGGGGGAGAGAGAGGTAGAAACATCAATGATGAGAGAGATCATTGATTGGCTGCCTCCTACACTGCCCCTCACTGGGGACCAAGCCCGCAACCCAGGTATGTGCCCTTGGCCGGAATGGAACCTGGGACCCTTCAGTCCACAGGCTGACGCTCTATCCATTGAGCCAAACCAGCTAGGGCAAGAATTATTTCTATTTTTCTTTTAGTGTTTTTGTTTGTTTGTTTGTTTGTTATAGATGGTTGGGGTGCTGTTTCAAAGCCAAGAGTGGAGTCATCTGGTTCGGTCATCACCTTCCTTAGACTGAGCTTCTGTCCTGTTTAGAATGCTTACATCTTTTCGCTCTTTGCTAGCCATTCTGTGTGTGCAAAATGTTTTTACAGGGTTGGGGTGGAAAAGCCCAAAGGAATAAAGGGAGTTCTCTGAATCCCTATTTAGATGAGGTTATTTTTTTATTCAATTTCTAATAAATTTCATATTCTCTTAAATTAAAAAATGGTTAACTAATCGTTGGAAGTTAAACTTATATAGCAATCAATCATTTTGAGAGTAACACAGATAAATACAAGTTATGAAATGATTCTATATAACCTAAATACATTGAGTGAATTTTATATTCAAAAAATTCTCAATTATATTAGTTTCTGGCCTCAACTTTTGATTTTCATAATCTGGATCTGCTACTAATCCAGACAATTATACAAAAGAAAATTATCTGATTACTCTCTTAAACTATATTATTCTAAAATTAAATAGTTTATGGTTTTCTGAAGAAATATAGATTCCAATGATGAGATCTGTATTGTCATATTTTAATTTGCCAAAATTTCATCTCAGGAATGGTTTTTTATTTTTTTAAGTCCCATTAATAAAAATTCTGTGAAATACAAATATCCAAAATATGATCTAAAGATTGTTTTGTCTCTTCCCAGATATATTTTATTTTCTATGTAAAATGTAAAAATGTTCCACACAAATGTTCAGATAGTATTGACACAATATAATTAGCATAATATTCAAGCAACAAAAGTAATAAATTTTTATGAGTGCACCCAGATTAAATTTTGTATTTATTCAATGCCTCACATATTCATAAAATGATCAAATTTCCTCTGTTGAACGACAATATTAAAAAGAACAAGCAAAAAAAAAAAAGAGAATAACAAGTTGTAATGATCCTTAGCAATTCAGAAATTTACACTGGAGACCTATTGCAAAAGCATATAGATTAGAAGCTTTTGCAGGATAGGCACATAGATATGATCTTTTGGAAAAATCTATGGCAAAAGTTAGTTTCATATGTGCAGCAACTGGTATGTGTGAAACACTATGATAAGTTGTGTTTTGTTTTTTCTCCCTCTCATCAAAGAAATACTTGAGGAAGGTAATGCTACCTGTACTTCAAGAAGAGGGATCTTGAGCTTATTTGGAATTTTCCCCAGGATCATAAAACTAATCAATGAGGAAGTTGTTCTACTATGGGGTCTGTTGTGATTACACGTCTGTGTAGTAATTTGAAATTTTATATGTCTAGGTATTTGGGGAATTTTGCCTTTCCAGCTATTTGTATTACTAAAGCAATTAATATAAATTTCATACATATTGGATTCTTTTGATAGCTCTTTGCATTGATCAGATTAACCAGACAATTGGTAAATATTGGATGTCATGTACATCCATTTATATCAAAAAGGTACTTTTTATATTAGATGCAAAATGAGCATATTATGTAATGGTATAATTTTAAAAAGAGTCAAATACATTGGGAAAGCCTAAGGTGATGTGCTAAAGCTATACATTCTGTTCTCTAAAATAAGATATATTTTCCTTGACTCAACTTTTACAAAGAATAATGCAATAATATGTCTGGTGCTTTTAGTTTATGGCATTTTTTAAACATGCACTTATTCATAAAATCACTAAGTTTATGTAAGGAAAGAGGAGGATATTTATCTCACCTTTTCACAGTTAAGCAAGAGGAAGCTCAAAGAAAGGCACCAAAACAAACTTGACATACTTGAATTCCAAGTTTTTGCTCTTTCTCCAATCACACCACATATCCTATTCCAAGGCCTAATTTTTCAAGGTTTGCATTATCATTTTTTTAAATGTTATTTCACATTTCAGCCAACTAGAGGAGTAAGATTTATATTATCAGGCACACACACACACACAAAAAACACACACACACACACACACAAAAACAAACAAACAAACCAAAAACCTAGTATGCACATAGTGCTGAAGTAATTCTTTTTAAGTAAATCATCTATACTAATAAAAGGGTAATATGCTAATTAGACAGGGTTGACTGGACATCCGGTTGTTCGGTCCTCCTTCCAAGCAGTGTTGGGGGCCAAGGCAGAGGTGGTTAGGGGCAATCAGGCCAGCAGGGGAGGGCAGTTAGGGGTGATCAGGCTGGCAGGGGAAGACAATTAGGAGCAATCAGGCCAGCAGGCAGAGGGGTTAGGAGCGATCAGGCAGGCAGGCAGGCAGGTGAGTGGTTAGGAGCCAGCAGTCCTGTATTGCGAGAAGGGTCCTGGATTGGAGAGGGTGCAGGCTGGGCTAAGGGACCCTCCTCCCCTGTGCATGAATTTTGTGCACTGGGCCTCTAGTTGTAAATATTTGTATGTGATGCCATATCAAATACTGGAAATCTATGAGTCCATACTGTAGCTCTCACATTAGTCTAAAACTTTCTTCCCATCTTCCCCATGCACTTATAACAGCAACATAACAAGGCAGTTAGCTGCCTGAAATGGAGTTAGACTCTCCTATTACATTGGCTGTATTCGTAAAATATGCTTGGATTCTTTTGTGTAATATGCTTTCTTGTTGCTCCTGGGGAAGGTGGTAGTGGTGGTGGGTGGTCAAGTGTGCATGTTGGGGCAGAGAGTCTGAGAAAGGAGGACAATAGGGTCTTGAATGGTGCCTACTCAAGTCTGGGCCACTAGTATAGTGTGTAAATCTTTATAGTTTGAGAAACAAAGACTTAAGAAATTCTTAATATGAGATATTTTAGAAGATCCAAACAAGCAGAACTTGAGAATGTGAGGTGCAGTGCAGAATCAAGGAAAGATGTACCTTTTTGACCCAGATTCCAGCACAACTCTAAGGCTGGCAGTTTTGGAACATGAACAATAGCACCTTCAGATGCATGTTTACTGAGAATATATAACCTGTAAAAATTGCTGAAAAAAGACAGGAGGGGCAGGAAAAGGAAAGCACCAAATTTTCCATGTCATCAGTGGTGTGCTGATTAATGTTTAACAACTGACATTCAGGGGCAAACAAAAAACTGGTTTGTGGCATTTGCCAATTCCCCTGGTGTCAACATTCCCACCAGGGGCAATTTCCAATTTCCTATATGAAATAGTTTCATATCAAGTTTGAAAGAGATACCCACAGAGTACAAGCTGGCTCAAGCACAGAGGTGCATGTAGTAATGCCAAGTGAAGCAGTGGTAAAGAGAGCTTTAAAAGTACATTTGTTGGTTATTCTCAGACAAACACTGTAAATCCTCTCTAATAAAATGGCAATATGCAAATTAACCATCACTCCGCTACATAAGCCATGCCCACCAGCCAATCAGGACGAGTATGCAAATTAACCCCAATCCAAGATGGCTACAGCCACAGAGAGCAAGGTTTCCCAGGTAACAGAGGAAGACAAGCTTTCTGCCAGCCATTGCAGGCCTAAGCCTCCACTCAAGCTACAAAGTTTCAATTATAGAAGGTAAACAAATTCAAACAAATGGCGGCAGAATGGAGCTTGAGAGAGCAGGCCAGAGTTGCTGGTGGCAACAGGGGAAGCAAAGCTTTCCGCACACCCTGGCCGGGCTCAACCGCTTAAGGCTACAAAGTTTCAATTGTAGAAGGTGAATTAATTGCCACAGAAATGGCTGCCATCCCGGAGGGAGCAGCAGGCTTGGCTCCACTCCAGGCTACAAAGTTTCAATTGTAGAAGGAAAATAAATTTCAGATATCAGGGCCTCCCCTTGGGTTGCCAGGGGGTGTGGCCGGCCTGCAAACCACCACAGGCCCCTCGCTCAGGCCGCCCCACACCCCAAGGGGACCCCCATACTTATCTGTGACACCCTTCAGGGCATACCAGCTGGGCCCCATCCTTGTACCAGGCCTCTATCCTATCTAATAAAAGAGTACTATACAGATTGATCATCACTGCAACACACAATATAGCTGCCCCCATGTGGTCAAAGATCCTGCCCCCATGTGGACACAAGATGGCCACCACAAGATGGCCAGCAGGAGAGGGCAGTTGGGAGGCACCCGGCCTGCAAGGGAGGGCAGTTGTGAGGGACCAGGCCTGCAAGGGAGGGCAGTTGAGAGGGACCAGGCTTGAAAGGGAGGGCAGTTGGAGGTGATCAACCCTGCAGGAGAGGGCAGTTAGGGGTGACCAGGCTGGCAGAGGAGGGAAGTTGGGGGCAAACAGGCTGGCAGGGGAGCAGTTAAGCATCAACCAGGCTGGCAGCGGAGTGGTTAGGGGGTGATCAGGCTGGCAGGCAGAAGCGGTTAGGGGCAATCAGGAAGGCAGGCAGGCAAGCAGTTGGGAGTCAGCAGTCCTGGATTGTGAGAGGGATGTCCCAGATTGGAGAGGGTACAGGCTGGGCTGAGGGACAACCCCCCGCCATGCACGAATTTCGTGCACCGGGCTTCTAGTATTTGTATAAAATAAACTAATGTAAGCAGTTTGGGTCTTCAGGCCATTGCAATTTGACCAAAAACATTGTAACTGGACTCTGGGCAACATCTCAGTTACACTTGATATAGCTTCATATAAAATGTCGTTTAAGATGTTCTGTTAGCCGAAACCGGTGTGGCTCAGTGGATAGAGCGTCGGCCTGCGGGCTGAAAGGTCCCAGGTTCGATTCTGGTCAAGGGCACATACCTTGGTTGCAGGCACATCCCCAGTGGGAGGTGTGCAGGAGGCAGCTGATCGATGTTTCCCTCTCTCATTGATGTTTCTAACTCTCTATCCCTCTCCCTTCCTCTCTGTAAAAAAATCAATAATATATATATATATATGTTCTGTTATCCTTTGGAGCTTCAAGTCCTATTCTGTCTATTTTCTAAATACATTTTGAATCCCTCCTCCTGTCTGTTCATTAGTTCAACTTCATGTCTCAAGTACTATCCTAGTCACTGGGAATATAGAGATGAAAAAGACAGACAAGTTTCCTGCCCTTATCATTTCTTGCTTCAACTATGACAAACCTTCTGATTTGTCTCACTGTGTCTAATGTCTTCATTCCATTTTAACATGGCCAAACTTATTTTTTTCCAATTACAAAAACGATAACCTCATTCTCCCAAACGTATTCCACAAAAGCTCCTCAAAATTAACCCCTGCTAGAGTCTGGCCTCAGACCTTCTCTTTTTTTAAATTATGATAAATCCACCTCCCTTGCCTTTGCACAGAATATTCTTTCTGCCTAACATGTCTATCCCCTCTGACCCTGAAAAAAAAAAATCCCTCCTTATAGTTTAAAAAACAGCAAAAAAGATAAACTCCTGTGGAAAGCTTTCTCTAAAATTTCCCAGAAAAAGTAAGGTCCTTAATTCCTTACCCCTGAATTCTCAGAGTGCCCTCTCTAAGCAGTTGTTCCTGTTGTAAAATTCTGCTACATATGGCTACACAACGTGTATATGGTCCAACCTCTTATTAACATAAGAGTCTATGCTATGATGAAAGAAGTGATCATTATAACCTATATAAATGGTGAATTTTTGCAGCATGGCAACCTTAATTCTGTATTTTCTCACAAAATGTAAAATGGTCATAGAAAGAAATTGTCTTGTCCATCTGTGAAATCTGCCAAAATTAAATTACCTGGAACCAATTTTTGCTGAAATAACATACTGAGTACAAGGAAGTGTGTTGACCAGCCACTCATATGACCTGCATACTCCTAACAATGTCACCACTCAAGGCTGCAAGGATCGATGTGTAACTAATCTATAATCTACCCCGATACAAGCTCTTAATCTGAAGTACTGTCACTTGTTGAAAATTACGATTTTTTTAAGTTGGTTGTAGTTTACTGGTGCTTTATGAACTCTCTGGTATCTCCACATTCATATAATTGGCATGTTGTTAAACTGTTCCTTGTACCTAGAAGATTTTCATACAGCAACAGACAATAGTCTCTGATGAAGCTTTGATTCACAATTAATTAGTTCAGCAAAAGGCTTTGCTTTTGGCTCTGTCCCTTCAGTAAATTGTAATATGACACACATTTGCATTTACTCAGCACAGCTGGGTTTCATGAAAAGAGCATTTGCCCTAAAAATAATGTAAAGCAAATGCAGAATGTTTTCATTCCTAAAAGACACCATGGTGCAAAGCAGGTGGCTTAAATGTATCATGAACAAATAATATTTTCCATGCATGCTATTTTATGAAAAATTTTAAGAAACTTTCCCTTGTTCACCTGTTAAAAGCCCCATAATAAAAGACAAATAACATGCAAAATTCTGCAATGCTATATTATATTGTTCTTTGAGATGCAAGTTTGTATACAGTACATTAAGACTACTCTTTACTGCTTTATCAGTAAATTATTTTCTAATCAAGGTTATCAATTTGTTCTGTTGGAGAAAATATGTTATGGTAGTTTACTGAATATTAATTTTCAAATGAATTTAATTCTGATTTGAATACATCTATGACATATACATAATTTTTAAAATCAATATACTTTCTTGAGCACTGAGACGTAATTTTCAGCACATTTTTAAATAATATTTTTTATTAATTCCAGAGAGGAAGGAAGGAGATAGATAGAAATCAATGATGAGAGAGAATCATTAATCTGCTACCTCCAGCGTGCTCCCACAATGGGGATCGAGCCCAAAACCCAGGCATGTGCATTGACCGGGAATTGAACTGTGACCTCCTGGTTCATAGGTTGATGCTCAACCACTGAGCCTCACTGGCCGGGCATAATTTTCAGCACTTTAAATAAAATTAACTTTTTTTTCCTCAAATATGGTTTATATTATGGTTTTATTTCCATTAGAACATGAACCTGAGATTTTTACCACTATAATTTCACTGTACCATATAATTTCAAGAAACATTTAGATACAAGAAAAATGATGTGTGGGTGTGAAGATATATTTCTACTGAAAATGAACTAAAAATACCATTGGAAATCTATAATTTTCCAAAGGCTTTGAATAGTAATCACAGAAAGATTTGACATTTCATTCTAATAATATGTATCATCATCATACTAAGCTAGTTTTTTTTTCCCCATTTATGTTAACATATTATTTCAATGGACTTGGACATTCTTAATATTTAGTATTAACTATATTTCAATTAGCCTGGATAGGTTTAATGTTTAGGATATAACTAACTATTCCATACACCCTGTACACATTTGTTAATGCAGAAGATGCAAGAAAAATCCACCTTAATGTAATGTTTGATAATTTCCTATATTCATACTGCAATAAATGAAAAAGAATAAACATACCACTAAAACTACATGGAATGTAATTTAACCATACTTAGAGAATTATTAAAAATTTCATTATTTTTAATTGATTCATGGTTGTTAATATTGTGTTTTAATTATTTATAAGACAATATAAAAATATTGTGATGCAGAATATAGCTTGATGTGATTCTCAGCTAGTATTAGTATATTACCTGGGATTGCTTCTCCTGCCAAATATGAATGGATTCATTCAACAAGCTTTCATGACAGTTCTGCATGTTTAGTCATTCAGCAATGTTAGGTTACACTGCTGAGAACACATGAAAACATGCTAAGGTAGCGGCTGAGATCTGAATACCTAAGAGAAAAGGTCTTCCACTGCTGTGTCGCCAATGGAAGCCTGGAAAAGAGGTTAAGAGTGTCAGGGTGCATGACTTGTAGCCCATGATTTTAGAGAGAGGAAGGGAGAGGAATAGAGAAAGAGAAACATCAATGAGAGAGAATCATTGATCGACTGCCTCCTGCATGCCCCCTACTGGGGATCGAGCCCACAACGTGTGCATGTGCCCTAACCAGGAATCAAACCATGACCTCTGGGTTCATGGGTTAATGCTCAACCACTGATCCACACTGGCTGCGTAACATCTATCTGCTTTTGTCATAGGATACTTGCTTCACTTACCTAGAGTCTATCCAAGATTGCCAGAGCCAATTCCTTTGTCATTCTTTTCAGCTACTTGATTTTAAAACTCCAGCTTTATTTCTTTTTTTTTTTAAAATATATTTTGTTGATTTTTTTACAGAGAGGAAGAGAGAGGGATAGAGAGTTAGAAACATCGATGAGAGAGAAACATCGATCAGCTGCCTCTTGCACACCCCCTACTGGGGATGTGCCCGCAACCAAGGTACATGCCCTTGACCGGAATCGAACCTGGGACCTTTCAGTCCGCAGGCCGTCGCTCTATCCACTGAGCCAAACCGGTTTCGGCCCAGCTTTATTTCATTATGTTAGTAACAAAAGACCAATTACACTTCTTTATATCTATAAAATGCTAGTATTATTGTGTATGTCTTTATCATTCTTGCCCTCCACCAGCAGGACTTATTTCCCTGTCTTATGAAAAAGAAGTGAATCCATGTCCAACTTTCTTTCCAAGTCAGCGGTACTTATTTTCCAGGTCACAGGAGAGTGAGCAAATAACTCCTTGTTATCAGGCCCTATAGTGACATGGTGGCAACTCCTTGAGAAAATGACTTCTATCACCAATCAACCCAGTTAAAGGAATATTCCTTTGATTTTTGATGAGTTTTATCTTGCTTTTAGAAGAACCCAGCCATGAGCTCCATTTGAGCAGAGGGACTTGCCCCATGTCGGAGGCTCAGGCTGGTGGCGGTCTAACTGCCGCTCATCGCCTGGTCAGACTTGCCATGAGCTGAATGAGGACAGCTGTGCTGTCTTGCAGTTTTGCAGGGCGGGCCTAATTTTAAATTAGCAGCCTGATGTGTTTTGAAAATATTGATATGCCACAGTATTTTTAAATGTTCCCACAATATGTTGAGATTTTCTTTTACCCTAAATAGGGTTTCCTGCTAAAAGAAATATTTTAGATGAAAAATACATTCAATCTGTTAAAAATTACATATTTATGCTTGGCCTGTAAATGTAAAACTATGTGTGGAAGACAAGCATCGCTCAAGGTGAACCAGGCTTTTAGGCAGAGTGAGTGAGCTGCTTTAAAATCATTTGTCGCCATTTGTATAGACAGAAATATCCACCTAATAGAATATTTGTTTTCACCAATGTATATTATTTGTCAGGTCACTTTTCTTATGTCATATGTAGGTATTTGTAGTACCCACCTCATATGAATAGTAAGAGGTTTGCATAAGGTAAAGTATTTAAAAACACTTTGCCAAGGATAGGCAATTAATAAATAATAGTATATTAATTATTATGATCATTTATTATTTATGATAATCATTTTGGTCAGGTTTTTTAGAATATAATTTTTTACATTAAGCCAAAGTTCTTGAGGAAATAATCTAAATATAAAATATGGACTGTTGCCAGGAAGTGAGAATTACCTAGGAGAATTCCCAGATTTTTGACTTGGATGATAGGGCAGAAATATAGATTTAGAGGGAATGTCCAAGGGATAAAGACAATATATTCAGTTTAAGACCTATTAAGATTGAAGCCTGTGAGGCAGACAGAATATGGAGGTGAGGTTTCCAGTAAACAATTATATATATCATTTAGGAATTTTGCAGAGAGGTCTAAGATGTTAAGTTTAGTTTTCTTGTGTTAAATCCATAAAAGGAGTGAGGTAGTCCAGGTATCTTACATTCACAGACATATGGTATAATTTTACTCTGAGGAGAGTAGTGAGTTTGAGACTGATAGCGGTTAATGGAAGCTTGTGTTCACATAGTGAAAATAGAAAAGACTAGAATTCACTACATTTGCTTTTCAGCCTAATTCTGCCACTATACTCCCTGGGCAAGTAAGGAAAGAATACCATTTACTGAACACTTTCTAGGATTCAGACATTCTTCCAGGCAAACTACAAGTATTAACTCCTTACACTTCACAAAACTCTAAGAGATAGAGACGGTACTTATAAGAGTTATACAGATGAGGACCCTGAGATTCCAATGCATGATGTAGTTTTCCCAGGGACTAACTTCTAGCAGATGGAATAGCAGGGAATGGAAGTGAGGAAGTGTGATCCAGCATCTGCACATTCCTAACTCATGTGTGCTCCTCTTTAATTTAAAGCAAACTCTGCAACAAGGCTGACTCCATTTTTGATGTTTGACTCCTGGGACAGCTTTTAAGCCCCACTCGTCCCCCTCTTCATTTCCTGCTCTACATCTGGACAAACTGATAGGAACGCCTGGATGTTTTCTCCATGGGTGGCAGCAGGAGACTATAAACACTCCGGCCCTTGCCCCTGCATGGAAACTCGCAGCCCAATCCCATCGGCAGCCACAGTAAAAACCCCAAGCAAGTTTCATTTCCCGGCTCTCTCAGCCATTTTGGATCTAATTGGCAGACCTGCCCTGACCTCCCTATAGAACTCAATTATATAAACAAGAAATATTTTCATTTCCATTTGGTGTGTAGGTGACATCAGCCATCTTTATATCAGAACCAAATTTGACCTGGGGGTCTATGTTTTAACTTCATTGTATTCCAACACAGCATCATTCTAGAATTTTAATTGTGTTGTGGAAATTGTGCAAACATTAAACAACTTTTCACAGTGCGTTGATGATTTAGTAGCCTTTGATTTATATTAATTGAAAAAGATATATGCACCCCTATGTTCACTGCAGCATTATTCATGGTGGCCAAGAGTTGGAAACAGCCAAAGTGCCCTCCGATACAGGATTGGATAAAGAAGATGTGGCATATATACACAATGGAGTACTACACAGCCATAAGAAAGGATGAAACAGCATTATTTACAACAACATGGATGGACCTTGAGAACATTATGCTAAGTGAAATAAGTCAAACAGAGAAAGCTAAGAACTATATGATTTAACTCATATGTGGTACATAAAACTGAAACTTATGTACACAAACAGCAGTGTGGTGGTTGCCAGAGGGAGAGGGGTGAGGGTCCTAATATGAGGTGACAGGAGAAGATTTGACTTTGGGTGGTGGGCACATGGTCCCGTATACAGATTTTGTAAATTAGTAATTCACACATGTAACCTATATGTTCATGTAGACTAATGTCACCCCAATAAAATCCTATATAATAAAAGGCAAAAAAATAAATAAATAAGATCCCAAAAAATAAAATTTCCCATGCAAAAAAAAAAAATGCACAGTTTTTAAATAATTATCCTTGCTTGCATTAAAGGTTATTTCAATCTACTACCTAGTTTCTGCAGCCATTGGTCCATAATAGGGATGAATTGGTATATTTAGTCAGTCAGGTTGTCACTTTCATCTGTCTAGATCCACAGGAATCAACCACAGAACAATTTTGAAAAAATATTCTTAGACAAGTATTTCTTAAGGCTCTACTATGTAGAAAGTACTATGATCTGTTTCTCAATGATGGCATTCAATGATTTAACCCACCCAAAACATAATCACATTCAATTCTCAATTCAGATAAAGAAAAAACTCAATTTTAACATTGCTATATTTTCTTGCCTGTATTTCTTCTTGTTTCCTATTACTTTTCTCATAGGGAAATTTAAATATATAAGCAAGTTATATAATTAGGAGTGACAGGGTGAACAGGTTGTGAATTAACACTTAATAAATATTTAATTGTCATAAACTAGGTGTGGCATCTGTCTCTGTAATATTTGCAGATTGATATCTTGATTAGCTCCTAATACATCTTTTGCCTATAATGTCCTCTGTTGGGATACTTGCATCTGCTTAACTTACTTTTAAATGTTTGATAGGATAAGCTCACTGATACAGTTGTGAAGTAATGTTTACAACCAGATGCAGAAGTTCATTCTTTCAAAAATGTTTCATATTCCTATTATATACACTGAGTTCAATAATGAACTATTGGCTATAGTTCAATAAAAACATAGTACACATGGATATAGATTTTATTTTTATAAGATACAAAAATAAAAAACACCAAAAGCTTCTGAAAAAAATGCACAATTTGGGCTTCATCAAAATTAAAATAATTTGTGCTTTAAAATAGACCCTCAAAATGTAAGAAGATGATCTACAAAATGTAGGAAAATTTTACAAATTACATATATATATATATATATATATATATATATATATATATATATATATATATATATATATATATATATATGATTTAGGGACTTGGACTAATATGGACTTATATCAGGACTATATGGAGACTTCTCACAGCTCAATATTAAAAAGGCAAATTATTCAATTATAAAATGCAAAAGTCAGATAATAACAAGTGTTGATGAGGATGTAGAGAATTCTAAACTCTCACATACATTGCAATTGGGAATGAAAAATGGTTCAACCAACTTTGAAAAACAGTTGGCCAATTCCTCAAATGATTAAACATAGAAGTACTGGATTATCCAGCAACTATATTCCTAGACTAGAGGCCCAGTGCACGAAATTTGTGCACAGGAGGGGGAGTCCCTCAGCCCAGCCTGCACAGTCTCCAATCTGGGACCCTTCAGGGGATGTCCGACTGCCTCTCACAATCTGGGACCGCTGGCTCCTAACCGCTCACCTGTCTGCCTGCCTGATCTCACCTAACCACTTCTGCCTGCCTGATCGTCCCTAACCACCTCTGCCTGCCTGCCTGATCACCCCTAACTGCTCCCCTACCAGCCTGATTGCCCCTAATTGCTCCCCTGCTGGCCTGATTGCCTCTAACTGCCTCTGCCTCACCCTGCACCCAGGACCCAGGATTCCCTCCATCAGCCAGTTGCAGGCACCTGGGACCTGAGCTTCCCTCCCTCTGGCCAGCCGCAGGCACCCAGGACCCGGGCCAGCTTCGCCCGGGCCAGCCAGAGCCACAGGGGATCATGGGCAGGTGGCTTTGTCCAGGCTGCAGCCGCAGGCGCTGGCACCCAGGACCGTGGGGTGGCAGCTTGTCCCTCTCCCAGGCCACAGCCTGGCTGGTCCCCATTCCTCTCTCACGAGCTCCTTTGTGCCTGGCTGGTCTCCATCCCTCCCTCCCCATTGTTGAGTGTCTGAGCCATTACAGCATGATGGTGTGACAGGCGTGAGGGCATGATGACCATTTGCATATTAGCTCATTATTATATAGGATATATAACTAAGAGAATTGAAAATAGTCAACTGTAATGAAATTTGTGCATGAGTATTTATAGGAGCACTATTCATAATTACCAAAAGGTGCAAACAACTCAAATGCCCATCACTGAACAAATGAAAAACAAAATGAGGTATACCCATACAATGAAATGTTATTAGGTCATAAAAAGAAATTTAAATGAACCTTGAAAATATTATACTAAGTAAAAGAAGTAAATCACAATAGACCACATATTATATGATCCTATTCATGAAATGTCAAGAATTAGGAACTCAATAGAGACAAAGTAAATTAGTGATTTCTTAGGGCTTAAAGAAAGGGGTAAAGGCAGAGGGGATAGCTAAGTGTAGAGGGTTTCCTTTTGAGTTGACTTATTAGTAAAAAGAAAATGAGGTTAATAAAATCCTGATATTTGTGATAAATGAGCATAAAGATAAACTAATCACTGGTAGTTATATATCATATATTTAATTAGAAGACAGGTTTGTTTAAAATTCAACAGACCATAAAACCACAAGTTGTATGTCAAAAAAGAGATTGAGAACCTTCATGACAAATGAATTCATGCCTGTTTAGTGTGTATTTAATTAATGTTACATTATAAGGAATCGATTGAAAATCTATCTAAAATAAATCTATTGTGAAATATCAAAGCTTAAAATATGCAATACTTGAGGACAGTGACTACTTATTTTGTTTTATCTTAGATACTCAATATGTATGGTACCTAATGTATGGTAAAAATGTAATCAGCATTTTCACCAAAGAAAATCTAAACCAGCAATTCTAGTTAATTATGGAATAATAATATGTCATATTGAGATGTAAATATTTCAATAGTCAGGAACACCTGAGAGAGTAGAAAAAATTGAAGGGGTTTGAATTTTTCACTCATTTGTAACAAGAACTTGAGATTTATAAGTTTATAAATGCGTATAAATACTCATAGGTTCTTCTTTAGCTGGTGTTGGTAAACTACAGCCTGCTAGCCAAATCTGGACTACTACCTGTTTTTGTATAACCCATCACTAATGAATTTTAGTCTCAGATGGTTGAAAAAATCAAGTACAAATAATAATTTGTGACACATAAAATTTAAATTTTTATTAGGACACAGGCATGCTCATTCTTTTACGTATTGCCTGTGCCTATCTCCATACTTCATGGCAAAATTGAGTAATTTGTCAGACCACATAGACCAAAATATTCACTATCCCTTTACTGAAAATTTTTTCTGACCCCTACAATAGAGAAATTTAAATTACAAGCCACAATTTTCAAAGAACTTCAATAAAGAGATACATTTTTTTGAGGTCTACTGTATTTTGACCCTAATGTTATTCAAGACTGCACAAGAGGGCAATTTAAAATATCATCTGAATGTACTTTTGGAAAGAAGTATAGTTCTCATGGTACATAGATGACAGGGTTTAGTATTAGGAATTTGGGGAGTGTGTTGTTTGACTTTATGGGAGAAGGTTAAGTGAGTGGTACAGGAGTTGCTGACAGATCCCACTGTGAAGCTGAGTAATAGACACAGAGCCTCTGGTCTACTTTTCATCACAAGCCTTCTTAAAGAGTCCAGATTAAACAGCAGGACTATAATTAAACAAGACAAAGTTGTTTTGTTTTGGGGCAAAGATAGAATAACAGAACAATAATACACAGACTTGTCATCTAACAAATCTAATTTGAGCTACCTTGCAAAAATACTTTTTGCTGTATTTTCCCAGAGCTAAATCAGAGAGTGGAAGTGATTGGGCAGATGAAATGATAGGGAAACTATTTATTTAAGGACTCTTTAATGATGTGCCTATATAGGGGATATCAACCTCTGTAGCTGATAGGTAGTTCTCTTATTCCTTGTACTTGAAATTTCTGGCTTTAGCTAAGTTTTAAAGTATGAAATTCCAGATCCTATAACATGGGATTATTGTTAAATTCTAGGGGATTATAAGGAAGTAGAAAGAGGCAGGAGTCTGTTATGATTGAAATACATCTCTGTTATTTAAGGCAGGCTCCAAATCTGAAAAAAGTCAAGTTCAAGGAAGTCCATTTTCACCACCATTGATTTTCACTGAAGGCAGACTGTTTTCACCTCATTGATTTTGATGTTGATTGAGTCATGTTCATCCAGTTGGTCAGTATTCAGGAGCTTGTTCATTTCTGATGGGTTCATTTGTCTGGGATCACTGACCAGTTACCTTATATAGTGCAACTGTTATTCAACATTTTCTCAGGCTATATATTAAGAAACTTAAAGAGCTAATTAATTGAATGAAATTTTGTTTCCTAAAGAGTTTATGTAATTCCAAATAATTAATAGCTTATTTACTTTAATCATAGAATTTGAATTATTATCCTTTCACCAGATGATATAAGGTCATATAAAATATGCACATCTGATTTTCATATTATAATTCGTTTTTTAAAAGGAACTTAATAGGGAAAATAACTTCTATAGAATCATAAGTTACAAAAATCACAAAACTGCAATTAACCATTAATGCTTGAAAATGTAAAGCAAGTTCTACACCCAGATAGGACGAACAATATCCAAATCAATGTCCAAATCTGAAACTCATGGTTCAGTTATCATCCAATTATCATCATTCATAAACCAGCTTCTCTACCTACTCTATATATAACCCATCAAATAGAACCTTTCTGTCTAAACAGAATCCTCTATCTGTGAACGCTAATAATTCACAGGAGAGCATCAAGCTTATATCTGAGATAATAATTATCTTTTTGTGACATATTTGAGTTTTCCTTTCATTAATTTTTATCTTGGAATTTTTCATTGTTCTGGTAGTCTTGGAACAAACACTGCTTTTAACAACTCTTAGCTGAATTGTTCAAGATGTTATGCTTAAAACATCTGATAATTCTATATATAAGATTTTTGAGCCTTTATCATAAACTGTCCCATCTATCTTTCCTTTGTTTCCAATTCTTTTAAAAAAACTCTTGTAATTCTGAAAATGATTTGGAATGAATAGTAAATCAAGAACTTGCTTTTGTCTATATCAACATTCTCCATCAATTGAATTTTGTCCCATAAAATACAAATGATTTAGATTCCTTACAGAAATATTTTGGAACTCTCTTTCAGTTCATTTCATTTTGTACTGAAAACTTCTATAAGGCTGCTGCAAACCTTCTATGGGACTGCTGCTGTTTATGCTATAAATAGGTGACTCCTAGCACAGAAAACACATCATTTTTATTATCATTATTATTATTAATTATTTTCATTTACCCTAGGCTTTATACATGAAGGTAAAATCTAAAATGTGCAACTAATTTTGAAGGCAAAACAATAATAAATAATGAGAACCTAAATAGTCTCTTAGCTGTCAGCTTTCAAAGTTTATATTCTCATGATTTTATGGAAGCATTGCTTGATGCTGAGTGGTTTTGTAAACATTATATATGTGTATGTATACAAATATACACATATATATGCAAACATTTACAAAATATATGTAAAATTCCTCTATGACAGTTGGAAAAGTGAGTTTAGATTTTAAAATTCTCTCACTGAAAATATTAGACATATCAATAATAATAAAAACATAATATGCTAATTAGACTGGACAGCTGAACTACCTCCCGGATGTCCTTCCAGACAACCTTCCGGACAAAGCCAGAGCTGTGAGGGCCGAGGCAAGCCGCCACGGCTGCAAGGGCCAAGCCCCTTGCATGAATTTCATGCATCGAGCCTCTAGTGTTTTAATAAAAATTATACTAAAGTTAATATGAACTTTTATCTATTCACATTATCTCTAAAGTAGAGAGAACATTCAAATCAGTTAAATAACTATTAACTATCTGACGGTTTAAGTCTCTTATTTTGAATTGGAAAAATCTAAGCCTCTATCTGTTTATGTTACAGATTGTCTATTTAATTAGTTGAGGACCTTAAGAATGTCTGATTAATCCCAACTGGTACTCTAAACTTAGGTTAAAAATACTTTGCATAGATTCCTGTCTCACTGGGCAAGGAAGTAATACTCAAATATAGTATTGACTTAAATATTTGTTCATAAATATAGAATTTACAGCTTTAAATGTGGGATTCCATGGGAATAAATTTATTGAGAACTATGAAATGTGAACAGATTCTCAGAGAAACCTTACAAGGCAGTTGAGTATTACTGTCTTGTTTAAGATCTGAAGACACAGAACTTAAGTGACAATGTCCAAGACTAAAGAGTTTGTAAATGCGGAACAGGGATTTGAAAAATAAATCTGTCTCAAAGTGCATGGATCCTTTGTTTTAAAACTGAAAATTATTACTTGCATGTCAGTTTGAAGTTTGCATAGAGTCAGGTGGTAGAGAGAAAACTGCAGGAAGGGTGAGGCATATCAAACACTATAATCATTACAGCAGGAAAAGAAGCCGCGTTTAGTTCTTAGCATCCATTTGTTATCTCATCCTCAAGGACACAGCCGTGCTGCAGGTGTGCAGATTTTTTTATTTACTGAAAAAAATCCAGAGTGACGCTGCATATACAAGTGCACACCCTGCATACCCATGCGTAGGAATCCTAACAAATCCTCAATGAATTATTCTTATTCAGATTTCTTTATACTCAGTATTTTTCAGTACCTTCCTTTCAGCAGTTGAAGTATTTCCATTGTCAAAATGCATACACACACAATGCCTTAGGAAGACATTGAAATGTTTTCCCAGCAGTTTGGGGAAGGTGAAGCATCATTGCTATGGACCTTCACTTTTAATTAGTCACCAGCTCACTTGTGACTATTTACAATATCTGGCTTAACTGAAAAAAAATGTTGAATTGGCGTATGTATGATTTGGTGGGGAAGGATCTGCCATCAGTAAGTTTTAACTTGTATCTGAAAAGTGAATTTTCTTTTTTCCAGAGGTTTTTACAAAAGTTCTAATAAATAATAATTATATTTAATGTGACATAAATTCTTGTATTTTCATGTGCATTTTGTAAATATGAATAAAGAAACTTTATTTAAAATGGCATCAGGAAGTCATGAATGGAGAGCTCTACCCACCAGCCACAAGTTGCATAACCAACAAGAAGAAGGAAGCTATCTTCCCTGCTTACCTCAGCAACAGCAACTGCCCCCTGCTGGCCACCAACAAGAAACTGCCACAACCTGGAACTCTGGTTCCCCACTAATGGACGCTTGTTGGAAACAACTCTCTCCAATTTCCTCCTGGAAGCTCCTAAAAGTTGACCTCCCTTTTGTCTCTTCGGACTTGCCTGTGGTTCACCATCGTTTGCATGTCTTGAGTGGCAATTCCTTCTCGGCTATTCCCAAACAAACTCATCTGCTGCTGGCTAAACTTTGTTGTTTAATTATAATGTTGACAGTTTCTAATTATTCTCAAGATCATCATGCATATGGTACCTAATCCCACTTTATTAAAGAGATACATTTCCTACTCCAGAAGCCAGGAGGGAAGACTTAACGCTGGCTCTTTCTCTTCTCTCTTTTCCCACTGGGATACATCAATAACAGAAACACGAGAAAGGCCATGTTGACAGAGCTGCTAAGTCTACCTTATAGTTCACATCCATACTTTTTTCTTTTTTTTTGTCTTTGTCACTAATTCAATCTGGATGACTTGGCTGCTTTTGAAGGGAAACCATCTTCAATCTCTGGAAGAAATAAACGTATAAATGTCACGTACTCCTCTGGCGGACCATTATTTTTCCACTTGCAGCTACCTCCTGAATATCTCTTTCTTTTAAAAACAATTTAATTTAGAAGTCTCATAGAGATTCTATGTCCTCCATCACAAACTCTGAGACATAGAAATGATTGTGGAGGGGCACGTGAATCCTTTTCATATGTCATTTCATACAAGATAGTGGGGGACTTTTTCCCTACACCTTAGCCTTGTGCTACAATTGTGTGGTTGCTTTTATCCTGAGTGCAATCAGATGCTATACTCTAATGAAACACACCTGCATTTATTAAACATGAAAACTGTGCTATACAAAGTGATTTCCAATTCTGCACAAGTAAGCAAGAATTGTAATAAAAAGAAATTGGATGTGCTGAAAGAAGAAAAATGGTCAGGATGTTCAGATGAGCCTGAACATATAATATTTTATATGAGTGTCTGTTTCTTTGTATTATTTCTGGCAATTTTTTCCACAAGTCACCAAAAAGTGGCTAACAACACAAAGTTACTTGTGTTCTTTATCAAAAATAAAGACACACATTTAGTGAGGTATCAGTTCTATTATCATATGTACAAATATTGGTTTCTGGAAGTTATAAGAAAACTTTAAAAGCCTCTAGAATTTGGCTATTTATAACAAGGTATTGAAAATTGTAGTCACGGATTACCATTTGCTACTAAGTAGTTTTAGTTCAACAACCCCAGTCCTCTTTTGGTAATGCAAATTTTTGTTTGATCAATACTAGATTAGAACATAATTTCACTTGGGGAAATCAGTAGACTACACATTCCTAAAAAGTAATAAATTATCAGAAACAAGTCTATCTGACCACTAGTAGACATTGTGTTCCATTTAATATCAGAGGTAAATCCTAATTTATTTTCTTTGTATCTCCAATTTACTACTTATATATTCATTGTCATTGATATGGTTGTATTCATCTTCAGAGTTCAAGGGCTGCTACTGGGTCTGCCTTGCAAACTCTTAGCAAGGTAATATACTCTAGCAATTAATTGGTTGTGTATGTGTGTCTGCATATGTGTGTGCATGTGTGTATATATCTCTGCGTGTGTCTGAGAAAAAAAAGGAGAGAGTGTGCAAAATTAGTGTTGCTTATTTATATGAATTTTTAAAGATGTCAAGATCAATCTAAAAGAAATCAGAAACATTAACATTAGAAAATTAATTTGATTTATTATTGACAATATTTCCACTGGGTTGTTTTATTTCCTTTACTATTACGGATTTTTTTTTAAGTTTTTATATTTCTAGTAATGCTTTCTGCAAGACTAATATTATTGCTCATTTTGCAAAAAGACCCAATCCTGCTGTGTTACAATAGCACTACAGGGTGACCAAGTCCTTCTCATGAACAACCCCAGGCTTTGCAGCCTTAGGAATATGAGCCAAGTTCTAGGTCAATGATCTCCTATTGCTTTATTCTGATCTTGCTCTGGTACTGATTTCTTTTCTGACTGGGCAAGTGTCATTCAAAACAACAACAAAGTCCTTGCCTAGAGAACTTAACACAGATGAACCTAGTTGTACGTATCTTTTTAAAAGAGCAATCAGACCACTTGACCTTTTGTTATTTAGAGTTTGATTTTCACATGACTTAGAGTGATTTATGTTATACTAGAGGCCTGGTGCACAGAATTCATGCACGGGGGGGCGGGGAGGGTCCCTCAGCCGGCCTGCACCCTCTCACAGTTCAGGAGCCCTTGGGGGATGTCCGGGACCCCTTGCTCTTAACCGCCTGCCTGTTCGCTGCTCCTTGCTTGGCTCCCTGTTCCTTAGCACTGCAGCGGGGGAGGGAGAGGCTCCTGCCACCGGCGCTGCACTCTCCAGCTGTGAGCCCGGCTTCTGGCTGAGCAGCACTCCCCCTGTGGAAGCGCACTGACTACCAGGGGGCAGCTCCTGTATTGAGCGTCTGTCCCCTGGTGGTCAGTGAGCATTATAATGACCAGTCATTCTGCCATAATGGTCCCTTAGGCTTTTATTATATAGACTAGAAGCCTGGTGCATGAAATCCGTGCACTGGAGGGGGTGTCCCTCAGCCCAGCCTGCACCCTCTCCAATCTGGGACCCCTCGGGGGATGTCCGACTGCTGGTAGTCAGACATCCCTCTTGCAATCTGGGATTGCTGTCTCCTAACTGCTCACCTGCCTGTCTGCCTGCCTGATCACCCTTAACCGCTCTGCCTGCCTGCCTGATAACCCCCAAACTGCTCCCCTACCAGCCTGATTGACACCTAACCGCTCCCCTGCCAGCATGATTGACAACTAACTGCTCTCCTGCTGGCCTGATCACCCCCAACTGCCCTTTCCTGCAGGCCTGGTTGCCCCCAACTGCCCTGCCCTGCTGGCCATCTTGTGACAACGTAGGGGCAGCCATCTTGTGATGGCCATCTGGTGACAATGTGGGGGCGGCCATCTTGTGATGACGTGGGGGCAGCCATCTTGTGATGATGTGGGAGCGCCCATCTTATGACAATGTGGGGGCGGCCATCTTGTGACACGAGGGTGTGAAGGTTAATTTGCATATTATATCTTTATTATATAGGACAGTGGTTGGCAAACTCATTAGTCAACAGAGCCAAATATCAACAGTACAATGATTGAAATTTCTTTTGAGAGCCAAATTTTTTAAACTTAAACTATATAGGTAGGTACATTGTTATTAACTTAATGAGGGTACCCCTAAGCTGGCCTTTGCTAAAAACTCAAGGGGCCAAAGAGCCACATGTGGCTCATGAGCTGCAGTTTGCAGACCACTGATATAGGATATGCATGAGTGGATCCTAATGTATATTGTGAATGCATAATTTAAAATCTTGATGATATAAATGCATTTTAAATAGATACAATGCTCTAAGTTTTTAATACACTCTCACAGAGGGTGGAAACATGGAAATGGAAAAGACTGCTAGATACAGTATCAGAAATGAAGCACTGACCAGACTTAGAATAACATATGCACCACAGAAAAGTAGACATGCTAAAAAAATGACAATCGTGCCTCCTGGTCATTGTGTCAAGCTGATTATAAAATTTATGAATATTATTTCAACTGGGTCTGTATAAGTTGAATTTTTTTTAAGGTTTCTCCTATATAATATTTTTCTTCTTTTCCATTTGGAAACTGAGAAAATGACAAGTACCTGTTAAATCTAGATTAGTAACATTTTCTTTTTGTCTCTATAGGATAAAGTAAATTTGGGGGTGGGGGGGCATTGGGTGATGAAGTTAACTTATTTGTGCACCAAGTTTTCAGAATTATTTCCTATCAAGATATTATGTGCTCCATTTACTGATGTTTTATATATAAAATTAAATAAGCACCATTAACTCAACCCAAAACCAAATACTAAAAGTTTCATATAAGCTGCTTGTTTTCATAAATTGCAAAGAATATAGATATGAAAATGGAAATATATTTTATATAAAAGGACATAATGATCATATTAATCAAAATTATTCACTGTAGAAACCATTTGCTGCTGATATCATTTCAAAAGCATCTATATAATTAGAAATAACTAAAAATTTACCCATTGCTATAAGGTGCAGATACTGGAGTCCTTTAGCAACAAAGTTCAAAATTGGGGGCTGAAAGGGTCTTTGAGGATAGTAATTATGGTGACAGGCCATTATAAAGTCCGAGGACATTTCTGTTTTCTGCTTTATTTTTCTTGCAACAATATAAATAGTAATAGTAATCGGAAGTTACAGAGTGCTTTATTGTTTACTAAGTGCATCACATTTTATATGACATCTGACTATGCCAACTATTTTCACATGTATCTTCTAATCTACCCTGCTTTAAAAAGGAAGAAACTGAGGCCCACATGGCCAGTAGGTTGTGGACAGTAAGGTGCTCTAATACCTTGCCCCATGATCTTCGTTGATACTCCTTTGTATCTTGCATTATCGTCCCTTTATACTGATAGACAATACATGGTTTGAGATAAACACTATCATAATTATTATTCTTTCCTCTCGCCCTTCCTCCCTCCCTCCTCCTTCTCTCCTTTATGACCTTTTAATTTTTTTTCTTTTCTTCAGAATTCATGTGATAACATGCATGAAACTATTTAGTATAATGCATGTAAATAATGGGGTCATGAAATTGCAGTCAAATCTGTATCTGATTGGAAATGAATGATTTTTAGAACATTTCATTTGGTTATTATATTATTGTTAATGAGTTCTGTGTATCCTTTCTAATAAAAGAGTAATATGCAAATTGGCCATACCTCCGCTACACCCACAAGCCATGCCCACCAGCCAATCAGGGGCGAATATGCAAATAAACCCAAACAAGATGGCTGCGGCCACAGAAAGCAGGAGGGAGGCTTGGGATTCCGCGGCAATGGAGGAAGCCAAGTTTTCTGCCTGCCCTGGCTGGCCCAGGCCTCCACTCAATGCTACAAAGTTTCAGTGATAGAAGATAAATAAATCCCAGATACCAGGGCCTCCACTTGGGTCACCAGGGGGCAGGGCCAGCCTTCAAAACCACCACAGGTTCCTCGCCTAGGCCACCCCACGCCCCAAGGGAACCCCTACCCTGATCTGGGACACCCTTCAGGGAAAACCAGCTGGCCCTCACCCATGCACCAGGCCTCTATCCTATCTAATCCTATCTAATCAAAGAATAATATGCAAATTTACCTTCACTCCAACACACAAGATGGCTGCCCCCATGCGGTCAAAGTTGACTGCCCCCATGTGGACACAAGATGGCCACCACAAGATGGCCAGCAGGGGAGGGCAGTTGGGAGAGACCAGGCCTGCAAGAGAGGGCAGTTGGGGGCAATCAAGCCTGCAGGGGAGCGCAGTTAGGGGTGACCAGGCCGGCAGAGGAGGGAAGTTGGGGGTGACCGGGCATGCAGGGAAGGGCAGTTGTGGGGGACCCAGGCCTGCAGGGGAGAGCAGTTGCGGGGGACCAGGCCTGCAGGGGAGGGCAGTTAGGGACAAACAGGCTGGCAGGGGAGCAGTTAGGCATCAATCAGGCTGTCAGGGGAGTGGTTAGGGACAATCAGGAAGGCAGGCAGGCAAGCAGTTGGGAGCCGGCACTCCTGGATTGTGAGAGAGATGTCTGACTGCCCGTTTAGGCCCGATCCTAAATAAATAAAAGAGTAATATGCAAATTGGCCATACCTC
This sequence comes from Eptesicus fuscus, assembly GCF_027574615.1. NCBI lineage: Eukaryota > Metazoa > Chordata > Mammalia > Chiroptera > Vespertilionidae > Eptesicus > Eptesicus fuscus. Next base: position 22,515,201 of record NC_072486.1, read on the forward strand.
CGCTACACCCACAAGCCATGCCCACCAGCCAATCAGGGGCGAATATGCAAATAAACCCAACCAAGATGGCTGCGGCCACAGAAAGCAGGAGGGAGGCTTGGGATTCCGCAGCAATGGAGGAAGCCAAGTTTTCTGCCTGCCCTGGCTGGCCCAGGCCTCCACTCAATGCTACAAAGTTTCAGTGATAGAAGATAAATAAATCCCAGATACCAGGGCCTCCACTTTTTCCTCCCGATCCTATTTTCCAGTTTGAAAAATAATCCTAGTGGGATCGGGCCTAAACGGGCAGTCGGACATCCCTCGAGGGGTCCCAGATTGGAGAGGCTGGGATGAAGGACACCCCCTGCCCCCTGTGCACAAATTTCATGCACCGGGCCTCTAGTGTTGTAAATAAAGGTCTTTATTAGACATATTTTGCAAATATTTTCTCCCAGTCTAGGGTCTGCCTTTTCATTTTCTTAATCCTGTCTTTAGAAATCAAAATCAGTGTTGTACAAGTAAATGGTTCACTACCAGATCCCTAGGCAAGACTTACTTTATTTGTAGCCAATGTTGGTTTTCCTGGAATAAATATTGCCACCATGGCCATCTACAAGCTCCTGGGGTAATAACAATTGGCTCACAAAACTCTGAAAAATGTGATAGTTCTTGCAGGCCTATGTGAGCTGGCTCCAGCACACCACAGCCTAAAATCTACTATTTAGTAATTTATACTGAGTCCAGCAAAATTTTAACACTAGAACATATTATTTATTTTGAGTCACATTTTAAATACATGGTACCGATATAATCAAGACTGAAATAACTGTTTTATAGTATACTTTGCAAATGAAAGTAGGTATACCTATTTGGAATGATCTGCCTTTAAATAATTATATAATCAGAAGTGTTTCAGCCTTTGCTTGTCACCGAATTTTCAGAAACTGTGATCCAGTTTGAAAAATAATAAAATAGAGCACACATGTTAATGGTTTTCAGCATATTCACAGAGTTATGAAACCATCACAACCAACTTTTTCTAGACAAAATCATCATCCAAGAAGAAATCCCAAACCCATTATCAGTCATTGTTTATTCTATATCCTTTAAGCCCAGGCAACTACTAATCTACTTTGTCTCTGAAATTGTCTATTCTACACATTTCACATAATTGAAATCATACAGTATGTGACTTCTTTCTTTCACTTAGCATTATGTTTTTAACCTTTTGCACTCGGATGTCGAGTGTGACTCAACATGGTTAGCATCGGTAGCAGCTCGTATGTCGAGCAACACTCGACACATAGTTTCACCACGGGGGGAAGGGGGATTTTTGTCTATTTTTCCAGTATCTTTTCTTGTTTTCATTAGCATGAAAGGACAAGTAAAATGTAAATGCCGTCTCAACTGATGCCAAAAAAGAAAAAATGAAAAACCGATAACGCATGTGAAATTTATTAGGAAACTAGTACATGATCTTGTTGGAGAATTCAGAGATGGTACACTAACTTCCAGGGGTAGATTATTATCCACTAACTTAGAGCAACGTTTAGATGGAAAGCTCCATATAATCACACCTCACCCTGACAAAAAACACAAAGATTGCGTTGTTTGTTCTAACAGAAAAATCAAAGGAGGAAGAAGAGAGACGATTTATATTTGCGAAACATGTGAATGTAAACCAGGTCTTCATGTGGGTGAATGTTTCAAAAAATATCACACCATGAAAAGTTATAGAGATTAAAAGTACTCTTTGAATGTATCAATAATTTGAAATATTAAAAAATCCAAATAAATAAGTTTGTATGAAAAGAAACTCCAGTTTTTTATTCTACTGCCACACTTTGTAAAATCTGGGGTATTTAAAACATTAAATCCCGAGTAGAATAAAGGAATCGAGAAAAAAGCAAGCGAGTGCAAAGGGTTAATGTTCATACATGCTGTGTCTATTAATATTTTATGCCGTTTTATTGTCCAAAATATTCCTCTGCATGGATATAGACATTTTGTTTATCCATTCTTTAGTTAATAGACATATGTTTTGCTTCTACCTTTTGGCAATCGTGAATAGTTCATGTATCAAAATACATGCACAAGTTTTATTCAAATACTTGTTTTCAATTCTTTGGGGTACATACCTAGGAGCAGATTTGCTAAGTTACACAGCAGCTCTATGTTTAACTTACTGAAAACTGCAAACTGTACTATTTAACAATCCCACTATCCATGTATGAGGATTCAAATTACTCTACATTCTTGACAATACTTGTTATTATTGTCATTTTTATGTTAACTTTTATAGAACCCACAAACAAAATCATTTTTAATTTGCATTTTTTTAAAAAGATAATGAAACCAAGCATAGTTTTAAATGTGCTTATTGGCCATTTAATACCATGTTTAGAAAAATATTTATTCAAATACTTTGTCCATGTTTTAATTGAGTTATTTGATTTTTTAAAAATTACAAATGCTATTTATATATTCTAAATGCCAATTCTTTATAATACATATGAAGTGCAAATATTTTTTTCCCATTTTGTGGGTTGACTTTTCATTTTCTTAAAGGAGTTCTTTGAAGTGTTCTTTAAAATTTCAAATTACCTATATTTTTCTTATTTTCTTGTACATCTAGATATGTGCCATTTCTAAAAGCCATTGCTAAACTGAAGACAACAAAGATTTATTCTTATGTTTTCTTTCAGAGTTTTATAGTTGTGACTCATATTTACATCTATAATTCATTTTAATCCATGTTTCTAAGTGCTGTGAAATAAGGGCCCAACTTTATTCTTTCTCATATGTATGTCCAGTTTTGCTACACCATTTGCTAAAAATTACTACTCTTCACATTGAAGTGTCTTGGCATCTTTGATGAAAATCAGTTGACCATACATTTAAGGGTTAATTTATGGATTCAATTATATTCCATTTATCTAAATATTTATCTTTATTTCAGTGCCACATTGTCTATATTACTACGGCTTTTTGTATATTTTGAAGTTAAGATGTTTGAGTACTCCAAGTTTGTCATCTTTCAGTATTATTTTGACTAATTTGGTCTCCTGGCATTTCCATATGAATTTAAGATCAGCTTATTAACTTTGGGGGGAGGAAAGGCAACTGGCATTTTGATTTTGATAGGTACTAGATCAAATTAGTATATTAATTCAGTGACTACTACAAATGAGATGGCTTTTCATTTATTTACATCTTCTTTAATTTCATTCAACAATATTTTGCAGTTTTCAATGTATAAGTTTTATAAATACATACATGACCTAGGTAAATTGGAACACAGTAAATAATATTTTTAAAAGGAATAAAAGTATCCTGAGATAGTGAGTGGTGGAACAGATACTAATTTAGACCGTGTCATCAGAGAAGATCTCTTTGAATGAGTATCATTTGAAGTGAGACGTGAAGGACAAGTTCGAGACAAACATGCATTTATCAGAGACAGAACATTTCACACCAAAGTAGCAAATAAAAATGCCCTAAGCTAAAAACAAGTTAGCTATCTTCACAATATAGAAATATGGCCTTTGTGGCTGGTGCATGGTAAAAGAAAATTAGAATAGAAATTAATGAGGGCAGAAAGTCAGGCAATGACAAATCATGCAGGGTAATAAAATGTAATTTTATTTTAATTTTAAATACAATGGGGAGCCAGGAGAATTCTAATTAGGAGAGTGATACTGTATTGTCTGATTTACATTTTGTGTGGGTATTTCTGGCTGTTTTGTGGTGAACATATGTAGAATTTAAATGTAGAAAAGGGAATCAAGTTACAAGGCTATTGCAATATCTAATACAACCAATATCTCTCTATTGATTGTAGTAACGGAGAGATTGGGTATATTGCACAGAACAATAGGATAAAATGTGGATGCAGAATATATATAGAACTTTTAACATATTGGATGGTGAGAAGAGAAAAGCATCCAATGTGATTTCTAGATTCTCACCTGAGCACCTAAATTGATATTATTGGCAGTTATAGAAATAGGATAAATAGGAGAATAATTGGTTTGGCAGGTGAAAATCAAATATTCTGTTTTGGCTATATTAAAACATAGCACCTAGTAGTAGGATTGGCTTCTTATCTTGTGGGGGCCAAGTGTAAAATGAAAATGTAAGACCTTGGCTCATAAGAATTTCAAAATGGTAACAGCCAAGTATTAAACCAAGTGTGAGAGACCTTTATTTAAGCACAAGGCTCTGTAAGACTGCATACCCCGGATGAAGCCACTTCGGCCTGTGAGATGGCATAGAAGAGACTTCCATCAGGCAGTTGTATGTATAAGCATTAGGCTATGAAAGAACCTAACAAGAGTCAAAGTCATCCAATTCAAGGTGAGATATTCACACAGCTTTGACCAGATCTGGAGATAAAATTGAGGTTATCAACCTGTTGAAGTTTAAGTGTAAGAATGAAGCAAGACCTTGAAAAGGTGAGAGGTATTTATAGGAGTAAGAACATTTTATCCCACATAATTGGAGGGAAGGAAAAGAAAGTAAATAAGGATATTGGGAGATTGATAGATTTGGAATGGAAAGGCGAGGGAATTTATATCGTAATACCTCTCTTTCCTGAAGAAAAATGAAAACTAATTCATTGGCTCAAAGTGTGTGTGAGCTCTAGTGTATTAGTATATGTGAGTGATGTGAATGTGAGTGAGGTGGATAGAGATTTAATGACCTAGAGGTTCTGAAATGACCATTTGGGGGGGGGGGGGTAAAAGGACAAACATAAGAGAACTTCAATGGGCATAGAGGACAATGTTGGATGCCTACTTGAGATTTATGACGATTATTTTAAAATGAGATGTGACAACACACTTTTTTTAAACTGGATATCTGCAGCTACACAGGTGTATACATCAAGTAGATGAATCTGAGGAGTGTAAGACAGGGAGAGAAGGGCAAGAGGATGGATGTAAGAAAGTGTTCATTATGACAGATCACAGAAATATAGCTGGATATGGATGGATATGCAGAGAAAGTAGGGGTAATGATTAATGAAAAGGTAATCAATTTGGAGATGCAGAGATTATAGTAAGGATAAAGAATTTTGGGAGTAGAGGTTTACAAAAGAAGAGGAAGAAAAGATTTGGAAATGCCAATGGAAAAAAGGAGGACTACTATCACCACATTTCAGCCTAATGACAGTGCATTTGAGAAGACACATTGGAAAGGTTTGCAAGGGCATAGAGGACCTAAAGATTGAATCTAATTAGTGAGTGTCGGAAACCAAGGGTCTCAGAAATGGTGATGATAACAAAGATGATGATGATGATGGTGATGATGATGATGATGATGATATGAATCTAGCAGGCAAGGAATTCCGTCCGTCTCTCTCATAAACAGATATGACAGAGGAACTAGCTCTTTGGATCTCTATAGGGATATTGGGGATGAGCTCAAGCTTGGGGTGCCTGGTGACAGACATCTTGACGTATCAAGTAAAAGCTAAGGCAGTGATCACACCACAGCCTTCCTTCACTGCATTGATCTGCAATCCTTAGTCAGGTGAGAGAGACCTAGGATGCAGGAGTCTCTGCAGGTCTGTAGCTTTACATCTGTGCCATCACTTAAACATTCACACAGATTTATCAAGTAGATGTTGAATTACTTGTTTTTATAGAAAAAATAAAGTATGGCTTAAGAGAAATGAGAAAAATCTTGCCCCAAAATACTCAACAATTGGTGGCAAATCCAGAATTCAAACTCATGATCAGATAAATTGTTTCTTTTCTGACCTCACCTTTGACTTGCAGTACTATACTGGTAAGGAAGTCAAGTATATTCGACAGTTATGTTCCATGTTCCAGACATAGAAACTGAGTTATAGTTTCAGATACATGAATTTCCTAGTCACACAGCTAATAAGTGACCCAGCCAGGACTTGAGCATGTGGCCTAAAATCTATAGAGTGAACTGGGGCGTTTTAAGATTCTAAATAAACAATATCTCATAAGAAGACCTCGTGTTAAAATGCGCTTGTTAAACCCATAATGTGAAAACACTACATGGGTGTAAACCTCTAATGCAAAGGGAAAAAGAATAGGAAAACTGTCCACTTGTGAATACTTTTGTCTTACAATAGAATAAGGAGAAAGGAGTTACAGGAGAAGCTCCCATAGATTTGAGAGGGTTCAACTGAGTGTAAAAGTGCTGCGGTGACTGAACATGCTTTATATATTGCAGCATTTTAAGATCTTGGGAGTATTACAAGTAAATGATTTAACTACTTTCAGCTGTCCTGTAAGTTGTTCATAATCACTGATTTTGCTTTTCAGATGAGCATAATAAAGTTCTCAATATAGCTCTTTCAGTGGCAACAGCAGTGCTGACTCTTCAGTATGAGATGGCTCAGCCACACAGGATATCTTCACATCCGAGCGAAGCAAAAATTAAAAAAAGGAAGGGACTTCATGCAGTGGCAGTCTGGTTTGTCTTTGGTTTCATTTTTGTTAGACAAAGGCACTGAGTTTTTGGAAAGTTAGATACTTTCAATCAAAAATTGTTATGACATCCAGGGCTTCTGACCTCAGTAATTCTGATAAAAAGACTGTTTCTCAATTTGGCAATTTATTTTTATAGGTCTGATTTATAAACCAATTGTGATGTCTTCAGATTGCAACGTTGTGAGCTCAACTGAAAGGAAAAATCAACACTATCAATCGATCTTCCCCTGAACTAAGATACCCTTGTTTGTGAGAACATCTGTGTCCTTGTCTCATTTTGATTGCTATCGTAGGAAACTAGACAAAATAACCAAAAAATGTGTAGTAACGGAAGGATTTTGGCCAAGACTTAGATCTTCTGACATGGTCGGTGAATGTCCATTTGACCTTAGTGAAGTTGCCTCACCTTTTTGTAGTTACTTTTCAGTATGTGTCAAATAACTCCATAGCTAGAAGTGTGTTAACGATAAATATCGTAAGATTTTTTAAAAGAAAGTTGTATATGAAAAATGCTTTGAATTAAGGCTTTTAGATAAAGTTTTTAAAAATATCCTGCACTATTTTTGTGTGTGTTTTTTATATATTGCCTTTTCATTTTATTAATAGTTTCCTTTGCTGTAAAAAAAAAGGTTTTTAGTTTGATGCTCTTACATCCATGTTTCTCTCTCTCTCTCTCTCTCCCTCTCTCTCCCTGCCTCCCTCCCTACCTGCCTCCCTCCCTTTCCCTCCCTTCTACTCTCTGCAAAAATCAATGGAAAAATTATCCTCTGGTGAGGATTAACAAAAAAATAAATAAAATATTTGCCTTATAGTTTGTTTTGCTCACAAATTTAATGCCTAGTGGTTGACACAAGAGAAAATATGATATTGTCATAATGTTGTAAAACTTGAAAAAATAATTCATTGGTGCAAAGATCGAGAGAATATCATTTAAACACCAGATTTCACAAAATTGTCCTTGCAGTACATTTCTTAAACTAAGATTCATGGAAGTTTTAGCACATAATAAAAATGGTTTTTAAACATATCATATGAGTTGTCTATGTTTGCTCACATTCTTCTCTTTCTCTTTTTTTTAAGGTAGAGATCCCATTAAAAATAAAATCTAATGGATTATATACATCTTTTCTTTGTCAGCAGCATCTATGTTGTAAACCATCCCATTTGACATCTTTGGTAAATGTGTTTATGATTGTGTGGTTGTGTTTTCTCTATAGCTATCTATTCCCTTCCCCTACTTGACTTCCTCCTTCTCTCCTTTCTTTCTTTAATTTTAGATGTTTCCAACTACAGAAAACTTTCCAGTTTTATCTTCTTTAGGTTCCAGTCTTATTGAGGCTGGTGGTTAATCTAATAGAAGAACCATTTTAACTCACTTCTAGTGACACCAGTGAGGACATGTGGCAGTTCTCGTTTAGTTAACTGGTAACTGTCATACTTATGCACCAATAGCAACAATTAAAAACAACAGAATTACAAGCCTGCATTCCAAGGTATTTTTGTAAGTTGATATTCAAAAATTAGGTCCATCGATGTTTATCTGAAATGTCAGAATTGTGGGTACACCATCTATCAAATGGAAAAAGTAAGGGAGTCTTGAGTCTCCTTCTATATTTCTTCCATTGACTCACCTGTGACCTTCAACAAATGGAGCTCAGTTGAGCTGACTGTAAAACAAGGACAGCCGCACTGGCCTGTCTTCCAGTGGTGTTATAAGACTCAATAAATCGGAGCCTACAAAGTTCCTTACGGTTCTCAGATGAATCGTGCTACATCAGGGTGAAATGTCACAGTAGAAAAACTACTTGTACCTTTCATACATCCGCCATTACCAAATGGTCACTGCAAAATAGGATCGCCTCACACCTTCATAAAAGTATCCTCAATTTCTGAAAAAAAATACTTACCTCAGCCACTTTTAAATAGAATGTTTAATAAATTGTTTTAACCCAGAAAACAATTTCTCATTGCAAACATTCAACAAAACTATTTTTGTCCTGTTAGCTCTGATAACTAGCAGGACCTATAAATAGGTCCTTTTAAAGTGAATTATGGATTAATAAATGCATCTTCTACATGTGCAAGTTGTATTGTCTTTGCTTGCTTTTCAGATATGCTATTTGGAGTTGAGTAACAACTAGGGAGTCATTGCCAATCCAATATATAAGAAGTTGGTGGTATATTTTTAATCATCTATATTCAGAGTTGAAAATTAATTTTACTTTGATTTAAAAAAACATCCACTGATTAAACTTAAGCAGCTAAACATCTTGGGCATTTACTTCAATGCTGTGCCCTCCCCTATCAGAGAAAAATTGGGCATTTTCCTATACACAATAGAGGGGGAAAAAAAGCAATTACTATCAATCAGTGACTAAGCAACAGATTGGAGTATTTAGAAAGACTCATTCATACACAGATTTGCAGCAGTGTTCAGCTTCTCTGATTAGATTCCATAGATTTTAAATTGTAGCTAATTAGGCTGTCATAGGTTCATTAATGGCTCTACTGATTCAGCACTCCCTCACCTGCATGCATATTAAAGCTCATTAGCTCCCTTGTCTAAAATACCACCTGCATTAATTGCTGCCGGTGCACCAGGACTCTTCAGAAGGCTCTCCTGACAATGATGCTACCTGCTTGTAGTGCCTCGTGCCCCCGAAAGCTCTTCAGGAGAGCTCACGCAAAGTTCATGGTGCCGCACGCGTGGTGAGATTGCAGCTGTTGTAAGGGCAGCCAAGCCTGTTTTACGCTTAACGGCAGGATATAAATAATTAGTGATGCCTGTGCTATAGGGCTTAACACAAGGCCACTGTGCTCCAGTCTGAGCTTCTGCTAAACCGCCCCGCTCTACAAAATAAGCTCCCAATTCGTGTTTTTTTTCTGTTGATTCTTGATTCTTTAAGCAGCTTCCACAAAATGCTAAGACCAAGCCAGAGGAGAAAGAACACTGTAGCTTTCTTTTAGCTCATGGCCACTGTCCCATGTGTATGCGAGATGAGTCCCTGAGGAGGACCTTCAAAACGCTCTCAGTTCATAGCTGCCTGAATAAGTTACCAGCATCAATAAGCCAATTATGACCTCACGAGTTTTAAAATAGCTTTCATCTCTAAAGTCAAAATAGCCTTTCATTTATTTATTATTTTTTATCTCTCATTCCCTCAGAGTAGCATCTTTGTGACAAGAAGATGTTGAATTCAGTTCCCAACAGAAACTCTCTTGAGAAATCCAATCATTCATGTTAAGAAAGGAGTCCTACTAAGTATGCTTGGCAAAAACGGTGATGGTTTTGAAGTTGGCTGATTAAACTAATTATTATTTTTCAACTCTTTCATATTTTTAACATTTTTCCCAGTGCTGAATCTTTTTAAAAAAATATTTTTATTGATTTTTTTTATAGAGAGTAAGGGAGAGGGATAGAGAGTTAGAAAAATTGATCAGCTGCCTCCTGCACACCCCCTACTGGGGGATGTGCCCACAACCAAGGTACATGCCCTTGACCGGAATCGAACCTGGGACCCTTCAGTCTGCAGGCCGAGGCTCTATCCAATGAGCCAAACCAGTTAGGGCTGAATCTTTTATTAGTAGGCTGCTATGAACTTCTAGTCATAGTTCAGAAAGTATTTCTGAGTCGTCCAATTTTATTATTGTGGTGTTCTTTTTGATTTGGGATTTTCAACTGGGAACTGAAAGTGTCAAATTAGAAGAAATGCGTGATGTCAAATGTATTGAAAATAAAATTTTTACATATTGTTTACAGTTTCTGTTAGTTTCAAGTGGAGAGTATATCTGGTCTCTGTTATTCATCACAAGTGGGAAAAAACACACAGCAATTATTGATATTTGGAAAAAAATGAATGAATGAAAAATTAAATACCTAGTAATTTGAAATTTGTTTTGTTTTGTTTTTGAAAGGACAGTTCATGTTAATTGAAAAGCACCTTGTTATTTTTTGGTAGCTTCTATTTCAACCACAATGACCCTCCTTGTAATAAAAGCAGCTGGTAGGTGCAAACACATATCCTTTTCTTATTTTGTTTTTCTTCTCTCATACTGTCTAGAGCTTTTAAGGCCAGGTTTTTCAGTGACCACTGAAGGCACACACTGTGAGATATTGACAACCTTCTTGTGGCAAAAGATAAGAATAAGCCATTTTGAGGAAGTACCAACCCTTGTGCTGCAAATGCCCATGCATACTCAAAAAATTTTTGTATTTTTTGATATGTTTGTAAGTTGGAATTTATCTTAAGATTTTTAGGATTTTGTAGATTTTTTCCATTGTTTTTATTTTAACCTGTAATAAAGGTTATTTTCCATAGGGCATATATAATGTCAACAAATGTTTATTATGAAAAACAAAACTGTACTTATTATGACCTGTCTAGTGCAAGGTAGATGGTGAGAGGAAAGGTCACTAGAGAATATTTTTGTTTAACCTGTTACTAAATAACCTTACTGTGTGTTTTCTATTCTTTTCTCTCAATCAACATCTACCACAATAAATAAACATCACTTGTGCTGCTCAGGATATCAACAGACTGTAAAACTTCAAGATACAAATTATATAGTGAATTCAAGATATAGGCGAACAACTTTTGAGAACTAAATTTTAGACTAGCATTTTGGATTAGAGTTATCACTGCTCACACAATCCTTCAACAGGCAACAAACTACAACTCATAGATCTAGGAAAGCAATTCCTGGCACTTCATTTCATGGTCTGCTGTCCTACCTAGAATAATACAAGGAGATGTACTAGTATAATCACCAACATCTATTCCAGAGCTAGAGTTCAAAACTTCTTTTAGTTTACAAATTCAGGAAAAAGTCATAAGAGCGTCAGCATTTGAGACTAATCTCACTAACTTTGATTCAATCAGGAACATTTAATGAGCAGTTACTATGTGCCAGAGTCTATATTAGGCTGATGAGGCAGTAATCTTGATATATATAACATACTAGTGGCCCGGCGCATGGATTCATGCACATTGAAAGGAAATCGGGAGCCCATGCCTACGTGCTCGGAGAGTTTCCAAGTCCCTGTGAGCCAGGAAGTCACATGGGGAGTCTGTCCTCCTCCCCGCAGCTTCCTGAAAAAAATATTTCCAAATGTCACTTCTGCGGCCAGGGTCACACCAAGGAAGTCCCCAGTGGACACCTTGGGCTGTGCTGGACGCTTTCCACCACTCAGAGCCAGATAAGAGATGGTCCAAGGTGAACAATACAAAGTTGGGGATCTTGGAGGGCGGGGTGCTCTTGTCGCCCACACCTCCACCCTTCAGATCCATTTATTTCTCTTTGACTTTTACCCCAATTGTCAGCGCCACCTGTGGCCACTGTTATATTGCTGCCTTCATCTATAGCTCTGGGGCAATTGGTAAAGGATGAGATTTGATCTCGAAGCCCAAAGCAGAGTTCCAGGAGCCCAGCGGCAATATCAGGCTCATCCTGGTTACTCCGAGTGTCCGCACTTCAACCATTCTCCAGAGATTGTAACTGCAGGCTTAAGGGGTACAAGGGATGTAGCAGTTTGCTAAGCAGAAGGCAGCTGGGAGGAGCCGAGCCCAGCCAGGCTGGGCACAGCGCCATTCCCACTCATCCCGGCCTCGCTGTGCCTGCCACTGCTGCTCTATAGTGTGGCTTCAGAGGCGGAAGAGGTTCCTGCTACCATAGCTATGCTCACCAGCCATAAGCCCAGCATCTGGCTGAGTGGCGCTCCCACTGTGGGAGCACACTGATCACCAGGGGACAGCTCCTGCATTGAGCATCTTCCCCTGGTGGTCAGTGCATGTCACAGCAACTGGTCGACTGGTCATTCTGGTCGTTCGGTTGTAATGGTCGCTTAGGCTTTTATATATATATATAATGTATAATACATATTATATATGTTATATATACATACATCTATTATATAAAATTTTATGTGTGTATTGTTATCATTATGTTACTTATTATGTTGATATTATATTAAACCATAGAAAATTGATTTAGAAAAAATGGCAGTTACATATACTTCTATAAAAGGGCCAATAAGCACATGACCTGAGGAGAAAAATAATGTCTGACTGTGCTTAGTTTAATGAGTAGAATAAGAAATTGTATTAAATATATAAGTGCCACAAAGACAACAAAATGGTTAACTTTTTTGAGAATAGGATCAATAAAGGGTTTATAGAAGAAGTAGACAGTACATCACAGGCAATAACATTATATATTCAAGACAGAAAAAAATCATGGTGAGTTCGAGCTGTTTTTATCCCACCCACTTATTCTACTTTGTTTTTCTTCATAGCATTTGCCATCATTTGATGTTAAGTATTTTTCATCTGCATATTTTCTGTTTCAACCTAGTTTAATAAATATTCTATGAAAACAGATTTCACCACTATAAAATAAGCAGCCAGATAGTATCTGATATTGAGTAGCCATTAAATAATTTGTTGAATAAATATATGAATGAGTTTTAAACTCACAAATGACAGTCTATACAATGAAATCAATGATAAATCATAAAACAGTGACTCAATCATGACAACAAAAATTGTGAATAACAAAAATTATATCAAAAATGTTCAATTTGCATTCTTTATTGTATTATAAACTATTGTTTCATAGGGATTGGATCAAATATCTAATAACTACCTTAAAACCAGGAACCAACAAAATATGACCCACCCGAAGCATGGAGGCATGGAATAGACTGACATAGCTTGATGTGGGGTAGGGGAGATGAGAAGAGATAAACCAAAGAACTTATATACTTATATGCATAGCCCATGGACACAGGCAACTCTGTCTTCCATTTATTAACTAGATTGCCATTTATTTTCCTCTTATTTAGGTAGAGTGGTTTTATAATATTTAGGTTATAATTTTTGCAAAGAAAAATATTTTAATTTACAGTTTTTGCAGGTATACCCTTCTAAAGAATTACTTCTTCTCCCTGTTTAGAGCTAAGCTTTTTAAAACCTTCGAGAAATCGGACCTGAAGGACAAGTCTCTGTATTCTACAAAAATGTACTGTATAATTATTTAATCTGACAAGAGAACTATAGTTACCACATTCACATAATTGTAGATTTTTTTATTTTGTTCTCAGTATAAGCTGTATAATAATGTAGAGATACTAATTTTGAACATATTTATGAAAAAAAGCAATCACCTTTGAAATTTTAAACCTCATTCATGTAAGAACTAAAAAGGATAAGGGTGGCTGACAATCAAATTTTCATTTGATATTTAAACCATAAAACAAACAAAAAAAAAACCTACATAACCATTAACACAAAATGATCCAGCATATTTTCCATGTATTTTCAAAATTTGTCTTTATAATTTTAAAGCTGACATCCTGTAGGAAAATGATGTTAAGCCATGGAATGAAAGCCATAAGCTTCATGTGATAACATACATCTCTTTCTTTGCTTTAATGATATCAAAGTAACTATCCTATCTAATAAAAGAGTAATATGCAAATTAACCATCACTCTGCTACACCCACAAGTCATGTCCACCAGCCAATCAGGAGAGAGTATGCAAATTAACCCAACCAAAATGGCTGCAGCCACAGAGCAAGCAGGAGGCTTGGGTTTCTCCAGCAATGGAGGAAGCCAAGCTTTCCACACACCCTGGCAGACCCAGGCCTCCACTCAAGGCTACAAAGTTTCAATTATAGAAGATAAATAAATCCCAACAAAAATGGTGGCAGTCATGGAGCTGGAGAGAACAGGAGGCTTGAGTTGCCCCTGGCAATGGAGGAAGCCAAGCTTTCCACAGCCCTGGCCTGCCTTGGCCTCCTCTTAAGGCTGCAAAGTTTCAATTATAGAAGATAAATAAATCCCAACAAGAATGGCTGCAGCCATGGAGCAAGCAGGAGGCTTGGCTCCGCTCAAGGCTACAAAGTTTCAATTATAGAAGAAAAATAAATCCCAGATCCCAGGGCCTCACCAGGGGGCGTGGCTGACCTGCAAACCACCACAGGCCCCTCGCCCATGCCACCCCACACCCTAAGGGAACCCCCACCCTGATCTGGGACACCCTTCAGGGCAAACCAGCCAGCCCCCACCCGTGTACCAGGCCTCTATCCTATCTAATAAAAGAGTAATATGCAGATTGACCATCACTCCAACACACAAGATGGCTGCCCCTATGTGGTCAAAGATCCTGCCCCCATGTGGACACAAGATGGCCACCACAAGATGGTCAGCAGGGGAGGGCAGTTGGGAGGGACCAGGCCTGCCAGGGAGGACAGTTGTGGGCGATCAGGCCAGTAGGGGAGGATAGTTGGGAGGGACCAGACCTGCAGAGGAGGGAAGTTGGGGACGACCAGGCCTGCAGGGAAGGGCAGTTGTGGGGGACCCAGGCCTGCAGGTGAGAGCAGTTGGGGGGGACCAGGCCTGCAGGGGAGGGCAGTTAGGGGTGACCAGTCCTGCAGGAGAGGGCAGTTAGGGGCAATCAGGCTGGCAGGGGAGCAGTTAGGCATCAATCAGGCTGGCAGGGGAGTGGTTAGGGGATGATCAAGCTGGCAGGCAGAAGCGGTTAGGGGCAATCAGGAAGGCAGGCAGGCGAGCAGTTGGGAGCCAGCAGTCCTGGGTTGTGAGAGGAATGTCTGACTGCCCGTTTAGGCCTGATCCCGGTAGGATCAGGCCTAAACGGGCAGTCGGACATCTCTCGAGCGGTCCCAGATTGGAGAGGGTGCAGGCTGGGCTGAAGGACACCCCTCCCCCCCCGTGCACGAATTTCATGCAACGGGCCTCTAGTATATTATATAAGATGGGAGCTGAGAGCTGATGAATGTTAATACATCAAAATTTTAGGAAGAATAAAAGTGAAACCTAAAGTTAATTATTAATAAGGAGGGCATAAATATACACTGTAATCTTGTTGACAAATTATATTTGGTGAGTGTCTGTATTTTTTTCTGTAGTTCTGTATCAATTATTCCCCAACTATTCCAAATTTGGGGAAAACAACCTCATGTCAGTCAGACAAGTTGTTCCTAAGAAGCAGCATGATGGCAAATGCTATCAGGGTTCCATAGATCCAGCTGGCAAAGAGACAATGCGTACAAATGGATTGAGACAGCTATACTACTTACTTAGAGTAATAGTAATCATTAGTGTCATTTCCCTGATCCCTAATTAACAAAGAATGATGTAATAAGGCTTCGGTATTGCCTTTATATACTGTGGGTATGCATTAAAAAGGAGAACCCTGAGATTGGGGAACTCTGATATCATATAGGAGATGCTGGCAAACCTGTATTGCCTCTCAGTGGAGAGAGCCATTATCTTTATTATCCTGGAATGCCATCAAATATCTCTGGAAAGGGCAGGGAGGCATCTTCATCTTTATTACCCTGAATGTCCTCAGGAAATGGTAAGTCTCCTGTCTGTTACCATGGAATGTAAAAACTTTGATCCAGAGAGTGTCCTTATCTCTACCTTTCCAAAGATGCCTCATTAAACAATTTTTGAAAAGATAATTTTAGAGCATATGGGTTGGTAAAGACAAGATATACACAAAGGTGAACAATTCATGAAGCGTTCTCTCCCAGTACATAACAAGGTGTTAGAAATATATTTTTTTTTCTATATGGCTGTAACTGTACATTATCCAAGAGAAGAAGAGAGGATAGAAGGATAAAGGAAGAATACTGCCGAATGCAGAATTCGGTCACATAAGCTGGGTCCCCAATAGATCATAATATTAATCCATCAGTATAATTCCCTTTTAAGCCACCCTAATTATTAACATAGCAATGTTTCTCTATACTCCTCTTAAATTTTAGAGAATAAAACAAAGTGTCAATATTTCCTTTAATCTTCAGAACAAAGGTACATTTTGCTTCGATCCTCTTATATATCATTCAAAGCTTCTGAAAAAGAGATATCACTTTTGCATTCTCCAAGAAAGATTCCATGCTGTCTATGGCAAGAGGAGAGAAAAAGTAATCACTTTGAAATATGCCCAGAGTGTTCTCCATAACAAAGACACTCGCCATTGAAAAACCTTTCAGAGCATTGCCTCCTAAGTGTGGACAAGGGCATTGCTCTCACTCCAGCCTCCTATCGACCTGTTTCACCTAAGGGTGGGGACAACTATATGAGAAAAAACATTGTGAAGGTCATGGGCCAGACACATGGCTCACTAAAACACTGACATTTCATTGAAAATTATAGAATGCCCCCCTGTCATATACACCTTATCACCACCACACAGTCAGAGGCCCAGCATAACAACAGTGGAATATAGCTTAAAGAGTGATAAACTATAGACTCCTTCTGATAGCAATATTTAAGTAAGGCCAAAGTGAATAAGGAGACAAAATAAAGGATACAAAATAGAGGAATATGAACCCTCTGGTACCTATAGCCACAGCAAGCATTTTTTAAAGCACAACTACTAGCCAGATTAACAGGAATTCTCATAATAGAGGCCTATGAACCTCAGTTTCTACTGTGTAATACAAAAAATCTGGCTTTGAACAAAAAAATTGCAATGATTAAAGAAATACAATTTTGTCCATCTTTTTGATCACTAATTTCTTTAACATATTCTATTGAAGCATCCCATTAAGCAGGGTAAGTAGAGCCTTATCAGCCAAAGGATGACAGCATTTTGGCTCCAGCCAAATGAAAAAAAGAAGAAACTAAAGAGAGGATTATTGCAACATGAAAGCCTTAAGCAAATATAAACTGAAGACATAATTAGAAATACTCAGCATAGAATACTAGCATTTTCAAATACTTATACAACTTATTCTCGCAAAAATTGTCTGAAACTCAGTTGTAAAGTGACACTGACAGAATGAATGAGGATGATTCAGGAGCCTGCTAAGAGAAAGATTAATAACTTCTGTTCTCCAAGTTAATCTCTCTGTAAAAATATAGTGCCTTTGGGTTACCTTATAAGAAAAGAATTAAATATTTGCAAAATATCTGTGTGTGTGTGTGTGTGTGTGTGTGTGTGTGTGTGTGTGTGTGTGTGTGTTTGACAGCTGCCCAAATTCCCTATCAAGGTTCTCTTTCAGGGAGTAAAAATCTCTGTTCATAGCATAAACTCTGTAGTCAACTATCTAAGTTATGTGTAGGTAGTAAATTAGTTAACATGATGGGAATTAGAAAGAAAATTATTCTATCCTGAGACACTCAAGGAACCTAGCCAACTACCAAGCATATAGAAGGTACCCAATACATTCTTGTTTAATTTTCATTAATAAGCATTCAATAATAAAGTTTTCAGAACTAAATTTTCCATTAAGACATATATATAGAAGAACATGTCAGACAACAAATTTAAAATGCTTTTTTTGTTTTGTTTTGTTTTGTTATTGCTTCCCCTGTATAGAACTACAACAGAAACAAAAGGCAAATTCTCTGCAATTATATCTGGATGGATACATAATGTCCTTCTAATGAAAAATATTTAATGAGTTTTAGCCTACTCATTCAACCATGATACAGCAATAAGCAATGATACCATATCTAATCTGAGGGTGTCCAATTTAATAACCAAAATGAGATAGGTCAGAAGTCAATAGGATGGCTCCTAATGAGAGCAACCTTTCACATAATGGTTAAAAGGCTTATGAAACATTCATTGAGGCAGTTTCATTGATGCTCTACATGCATTTGCTTAAGGATCCCATTCTGATCTCTCATGTTCTAAATTTTTCTCCAAGAAAAATGAAGCAAGTTGAATCATTGAATCAGCCACTTTCATAAAGTAAGATTATATACTCCTATAAATATTTTTGAAGCCTATAAGGAATACACACACAGCACATAATATATATATATATATATATATATATATGCATATATGTATTTATATACATATATGTATATACATATATATATATGTGTGTGTGTACATATGTGAATGCACATACATATAAGATAATCTTTTACTTTGTATCATGTAGGCCTTTCTTTTGTTAACTAATATTAGAGAAGAGTTCTAGCATGGATTTGACAGACATTTAGAGCCGTGGTTGGCAAACTGTGGCTCGCGAGCCACATGCGGCTCTTTGGCCCTTTGAGTGTGGCTCTTCCACAAAATACCACAGCCTGGGCGAGTCTATTTTGAAGAAGTGGCATTAGAAGAAGTTTAAGTTAAAAAAATTTGGCTCTCAAAAGAAATTTCAATCGTTGTACTGTTGATATTTGGCTCTGTTGACTAATGAGTTTGCCGACCACTGACCTAGAGGAACATAAAAGTCCACCACATGTTAGTCATCAGCCTCAAATAATTTTTCTTTTGTCTTTATCACATTCTTAAAAGGGAAAGTTGGGAAAGAGAGAGCTGAAATGGCTTGTTTTGCTCAGTGCATGGAGCATAGTTCTGCTGACTGAAGGGTCCCAGGTTGATTCCAGTCAAGGGCACATGCCTAGATTGCAAGTTCAGTCCCCAGTAGGGTGTATGGGGTGGCAACCGATCAATGATTCTCTCTCATCGCTGATGTTTCTGTTATGCTCTCCCTCTCCCTTCCTCTCTGAAATAAACAGCAATATTTAAAAAAGAAAAAGAAAAGATAGAGTTGTTTTAATTTATCAATGACCTACCTTTTAGCTGAAGTGCTAGTGGGCAGATAAATAAAAGAATGGAAAACGCTATTCAAGGAATGTATTCCCAAATACAGTTATTTTATTCTTCAGGTAGAAATCATTTCTAGACATAATGTTAGCACTATTTTAGGATTTATATTAGGGATTTGATTTCAACTTAACAAGCATTCCTGAATCCTGGCTTTTTAGTGGAAAAACAGTACACCAGGGAATAACATTTGAATGTGAATCATAACTAATTATCAATGATTGCAAGATTTGGATAAAGGAAAGATAAGGGCTTGCAACCCTGATCCATTGTACATAAAGATAAAGAATATACTAAGGGCAAGGGCTACATCCACAGGCCACTGATTTCAGTACCAATAACTCACTCTGTTTGTCAATAATTACCAGAGAATTGGTGCTGACTCAGAAGTAAATTGCATTGAGAGATGTGATGTTTCTCGATGCAGAGGGAGAAGATGCTGGGTGCTAGTTCACATCTGCTTCACCAAACATCTGCATTTTATAATCCTATTTCTCTTTCAGTAAGAGCAAATAAACCCTTAAGGAAAAAGGACTGAATATGTAGCAAAGCCCAAGTAATTAAAAATGGTGCTTTTAATCTTCATATATGTTATTCTAATAAAATGTTTCTGTTGTTTTTATAACGTTAACTTTTTCAGAATTGCAGGGATGCATTGCTTTCATAATAATCAGATGTTTACAGTGGTTAAATATTATATTTTGGCAAATTTAAAAACTGATGAGCCATGACTTCAATAAAAACAGATTTTCTTTTGAAATCTCTTGGTATTACCGTCAACCAACAAATTAAGTAATCAAATCTTTTAATCCAGGACTAAATTGAGTGATACATCATAGGAGTGGCATATACCTTAGTTTTGATAGATGACCCATTTTGTCCTATCACTTTCATTTCTTCATTAAAATTATTGGGAAATAAACAGGTCTTTTTCGTCCTTCTCTTAATAAATCAAGTTCATTATATTGTACCCCATCCCACCCTCCTCTCTTCCCCAAGGAAGAACTCAGTTCCTGTCCAGGTTAGTTAGTCCTTTAATCTATTTATCTCATTTGTTCCCTTTTTTAGTCTTCAATTTCAATACCCCTCAGATTCTTAGACACTATTGTCTAAGCCCTCTAGGCTAGCAATTTCAAGCTTTTTCATCACATGGCACACATAAACTAATTCCTAAATTCTGTGGCACACCAAAAAATACATTTTTGCTGATCTAACAAAAAAAAGGGGGTATATTTTTTATTCATTCACACCAGATGGCTATTACTGTATTGGCTGTTGTCATTTTTTTTATTTGACAATTTAAGGGAAAAGAGGTCAGTGACCCTGACTATATAGTCAGATATTGCATGTTTTAAAAATTATCTGGAAATTGCTGCTGTATGCAGAAATGCAGAGATTTTCTTCTCTGATTTGAATGTTATAATGGACTGATCAATGCTACTTTCTCTTTACTTTCAAAGTCCAAGGAGATCAGTTATTTCTCCTTTTCATTACTCCAATCTGTAGTCATCCTCTCCACCAAAGGACACAGGGGCACAAGCACACACACACAATTATTTTCCTCTTTATTAATCTAATTCTCCAGATTTCAGATTGGTTCCTTGCTTCTCTATGTTTTGTAGGTCCTTTTTCTGAATGACTTAATCTATTCTTAAAGCCTAAAAGTTTCCACATGTATGTTAATGCCCTACAACTTCATTCACAAACGTCTAATAACTTTATCTAAATGCCCTATATTTTACATAATTAAATCTGGACTCCTCTGTCTGTACCCCTCCAAATTGTTTTGTGTTTGTGTTTGTTTGTTTGTTTGTTTGTTTTTGGCATTTTATCTAAGTTAATGTTGACCCATCCATCTGGTCTCTTAAGGCAGGAAGTAGCAAATGCCCTGGAAGAGCCTCTCCCAGGTTGCCAAATAACAAAGTTCCCTGAGGCTATTTCTTTTTTGGAATGTGGGTTTGTGGAGTGGGGAAATGAATCATCCATAATGGAGGGAAGGGACAGAGAAATTCAGAAGCTTTTCCTACTTGGTAACTTTAGCTTTGTCTTGGCTTTCTATTTAAAGGTAATAGTGAAAAACAAAAAAAATCATTAAGCCTCTATTATATATCAGGCTCCTACCGACTGTGTTTCATTGATATATTACTATTTAATCTTGACAGTGAATTTGTAAGTTGGATAGTCTCATTTCCTGGCTGAGTAAACTGAACCAAGTATAGCTAAATATCTTGCCAATAGTCATACAGGTAGTTTTCAAATGCAAGTGAATTTGCCTCTAAAGTCTGTCTTTCTACCACTATATTATCTATGTTGCCTCCAAAATAAAAATTGGGGGTACCTGAAGACTTCAAGTGGGTAAAACTGGATTTGTGTCCTTAATTAATTTGGGGAAATTGAACTGTAGGAGGCACCCACTTAAAAATAGTCTTTTTTCATACCTTGACTTGAAGTTCAAGACTTTACCTTCTGAATCATGAATTCTATTCTGTAGAAAATCATATTATAATGAGATTCCATTCATCAACTTTATGGTTAAGCACCATGTTAATGGCTGGTATTCATGATGAAAGATTGTGTCTGCGTGACTGGGATTTGAAATCCAACCATTGGTCCTTGAAATGGTGCTGTGATTGGTTAGCAATCGTTTCCAAGAAGATTTGGTTTGGTTTTGTAGGAGAGGGGATGTGTTCTGTTCAGTGGGTGGGAGATCTTTTAAGAAGCCTGCAGATTTGGTCACCAAGAAGAAAATCTTTGAACAAAGAAATTCTTGTCTTCTCCTGAAACTAATATAAAATAATATGGAATGTCAACTGTAATTGAAAAATAAAATTTCAAAAAAGAAATTTTTGTCTTATAAATACATGAGTATATTTTTTAATGACAAAACTATTTCATAAATACATTGTGCCAGTCCATGTGCATTGATGAAATATCTGTGAGACTGCCAACAGTTAAATATTAAATATGAAAATATGTTTTATTTCTCTTGTTCGAGCATCTAAACAATTCAAGGTTATTCTCTCTGTCTTAGAGATAAGAAAACTCAAGTGTAGATATTTAAAATAATAATCACACAGTAAAAAATAGAAAAAATCTTAAACAGAAAAGTTAGGATGTGTATATGACTAAAATATACATTATAATATTGGTAACTCAGTAATGTCAGCTTTGTATTTGAAGAACAGTATAATATTGCTGTCACTCTATAGTGTAATGTCACAGTTTATAGCAATAAATTTAGTTTATAGCAATAAAATTAGTTTATAGCAATATTTTATTACTGCTCATATGTCAGAGGTTAGAGCTTAAACTATATGGCATACAAGAGGATAATACAAATAAAAAGCTTCTGAATATAATGCAAAATGTCTCTAGGTAGGCAACAACTAAAATTGGTCTTTGAAGTGTTCCTGCTCAATGACCATTCAAAATGAACTCATAATATCTCAGACAGCTGTCTAAAAAAAAAAAGAATTCAAACCCACTAAAATTTAGCCTTAATAATATTCTAAAAATAACACAAGCTCATTATTTTGGTCAAGATAGAGAGGCCACAGCAGGCTAACCTTATGGTTAACACAGTTCTCATTCATTGGAATTGAATTAAATATTACAGTTCCTTTCTTTTTATATTTAATTATCTATACTTCCAGTTAAAAATACATACAAGTTTGATTATAATAATTATGTAATTCAACATATGTGGGCATTTTAAATTTAAGTTTAGGGAGAGAGATGAGTATCCTTGCATACTGAGTTGTTTTTATATTTTTCTGCCCTTCAAATATGTTTTCCATTTTAATACTTAAATGTGACCAGCAGTTAGTCCACAATTTACTCTAATCATGGATGATCAAGATAATGAAGTCTAAAAATCAGATACTGTGCGTGTGGTAGCTTCTTCAAGCGGCAGCTTGCTATGCTTCTATAATAAACACACAATACTCTGAGGTGACTGTCGCAGGCCTCCAACGAAAAGGTACTAACTTAACAAGAAGCTAGCAGATGCTTTTAAAAAGAAGGATAGGTGTTTGGATATCTCCTGCTGTGGTAAAAATTTAACTGAAGTAATTAGCAGCAGGTTTTCCATCTGTATGAGAGGTAGAAGAAAAGAGCCTTTGGAAAGGACAGGGGACAGAAAGCAAAAACTGGAGAAGTCTAACAGTTGAGCAGGTGACATGCTGCTTGATCAATGGCCACAACTGTCACAAATAGGTTTTACAGGAAGAGATCAGAACTTTGTCCCATGCAAGGCTGGAAAGTAAATTTGTAGGTATTTGTGAATGAGAAAAGAACTTCCTGTTTCTGGGTATTTTAGGTTTGAAAAAAGATAAATACAATTATGTACACATTGATTTAATGCTGAACATTAGAGAGAATGTATTGATTTATTTGGTTATTTTAAACACAGTTTCTGTCTTTTGTTCAAACCATGGGTTTGATTTATTGGCGATCTTTAAAATATAACATCTAGAGCATTTTTTAAAAATTATACATCACAAATTGGCACTTTAAGATCATTAAAAAAACACAACCATTTTAAGAGGTAACTTTTTGCATTAAATTTTTAAGTATATGTACTAGTATTTTAAATGTAAATTATTGTAAATAAGCAATAGAGTTCATGCTAATTTATTATTAGTAGAATATCCTTTGAAATATCTTTTAAGTAGACTTACATGAATGAGATATTTAAGAAATTCCTCCAAATTGTTAAGAATATGCACCTTGTTTTTTTTGCAAGAATAACTTTTTAAACTTAAATTATCTCTGGTCTGACAGAAAATTGAGATCAGGAAGAAAAAATTGTTTATCATCTATGTATAATCTATCTATTCATTCATCCACTTATCTCTATAAAATATATTTCAAATGAGAATTTAATAAGTGAATTATTATCGGTGTAACGATTAGTCCTCTGTTATACCTGAAGCAAACATGTATGATAAAGGATAATGAGAGATCTTTTATAATTTAAAAAAGTATTTACATATAGCAAGTTGAGCTTCATTTCTTAGCAGCACTGATTTTTAGTGCAGAAATAAAGAAATAGGCAGCATCCATTTTTTGTCCCAAATGGTGAGTTTGTTTCTCAACAAAAGGGACAATTTTTATACATTTTTTTAAGAAGCGAAATAACTTCTAAAACCTTCTTGTCAGCACTAAAAAACTGTTAATGCATAAATCCTTTTCAATTTTTGAGCAGGAGGTTTTATTCTTCTCTAATTCTGCTTAGGATCCACTTTAGTAATACTTTCTGCTTTAGATTAATTACCCTGATCTAATTCATTTAGTGGAGGACAGCTGTGGTACGTGGGTTGCCCACTGATGTATTGTGTTAAATGACGCCCATCTGTCACTGCAGCATATCAGCGTGGATTCAGTGTCATCCACTTCATTGGTTCTGCTGAGATGTGAAGTACAGCTACAATGTTTACTACTGTTGTTAATTTAATATCTACACCTTTAATAACCTGAGTGCTGTCACTCGCTGAACAATGATTCATGATGGCCAGCGAAGAAGCAGATAGAAAGCATTAACTAGACAGCACAGCAGACCCTCTGGTACAGTTAATTAGAACACTTCAGGGCCACGTTGCTACTGGGGGCTCTGTAGCAGGTTCCCTGGGGAAATTCTTTATTGAGAAATAAAATTAAAAAAAAAAACCTATCTTAATAGCAATTTTGACACATTTAACCACTATTCTGTTCTCTTAAAATAGAATTATTTTTAATAGTCATTTTATCTTTTAAAGGGTCATCATAGACCCTCTTCATTTCTTCCTATTGTTTTGTTATTACTTTACCTCCACTTCCTAGATTTGCAATATATATGATTTCCTGGGTTTGGCTGATGCAATGTGATACACCAAATCTAGGGAGGAAGAACCCAAAATTCTAAAGTATACAGGCTATCTATAATCTGCAATTATGTTTTAAAAAAGAATTAAATATTAATATACTCATATGACATGTATACAATTGCTTATAAAACGTAAGGTAAACTAAAAATTAAAAATATGTAACATACATGCTTAAGTTATAAATATATAAAAAGATGGCCCTCTAAAATATCTATATAATTATAACAAACTAGAGGCCCAGTGCACAACATTCATGCACTGGGGTAGAGGGGGTCCTTCAGCCCAGCCTGTGCCCTCTCGCAGTCCGGGACCCCCGGGGGATATCTGACTGCCGCCAATCCTAGCAATCAGGCTTAAGCCGGCAGTCAGATATCTCTCTCGTATTCCAGGGCTCTCCCAGTCTGGGACCCCTCGCTCCTTACCTCCCCCCTGAAGCGGAAGCAGGAGAGGCTCTCGCCACAGCTGCTGCACTCACCACCGCTGCTGCACTCACCAGCTGAGAGCCCAGCTTCTGGCTAAGCGATGCTCCCCCTGCGGGAGTGCACTGACCACCAGGGGGCAGCTCCTGCATTGAGCATCTGCCCCCTGGTGGTCAGTGTGTGTCATAGTGACCAGTTGTTCCACTGTTCAATCGATTTGCATATTAGCCTTTTATTATATAGGATTATTGATAGAATAAAAATGTAAACATAGACAACCCAAGTGTCCTTCGATAGGGTATTAGATAAAGATGTCAAACATATATACAATGTAATACTATCCAGCCATAAGAAAAGATGAAATACTGTCATTTGTAACTACATGGATGGACCTTGAGGATATTATACTAAGCAAAATAAGTCAATCGGAAAAAGCTAAGAACCATATGATTTCACTCATGTGTGAAATATAAAACTGAAACTAATAGACACAGACAACAGTGTTGTGGTTGGTAGAGGGAAGTGGGTGGGGAAATGATGGGAGGTAAAAGAGGCCAAATATATGGTGACAAAAGATGGTTTGACTTTGGGTGGTAGATACAAAATGCCATATACAGATCACATATCATAGAAATGTATACTCAGAAACTATATGATCCTGTTAACCAATGTTACCCAATAAATTTAATTTTAAAAAGCTCAGATCATTTCATGGAATATTTCCCATTACTTAAGAAATTCATACATTTTAGGTAAACAACTTAAAACAAGAACCATTTGGGCCATACCTTCTTGAGAGCATGTTGACGCCACCTGGTTAAAAGTGCACATACACACACACACACACACACTCAGGCAGTCAGAAAAGTGCCTATATGAATTAGATAGTACAAAAATCCACAGAAGTGGACTTTTCAAAAGATACTGGTCACACTTAGAATAATTCATTCTTGGAGTATTAGAGTATTCACTAGGTGATTCTGTCATATTCCATTTCTCAACTGTCTACTTTCTAGACACCTGAGTCAAATCAAATTTCTGTTTGGTTAACTCTCCAGAAAACCCAACATATTGTCACACAGCCAACAAGCCCACACTCAGCTCTCAGCTTACAATGAACACTGAGCAAAAGTAAAGGCACTCTTTTTCCAGATCAAAAAGAATTTCAGAAAACCTAGAAAGTTACTGTCAAAACATGACTTACCTCAATGCATCATTCACTATCCATTATTACTAAAATGACTGCAAAAATACCATCTTTTCAAATTTATTTTTCTTTTAGAAATTTTATAAAAATATTAATATACACAAGAGTAGAAAAATAGTTCAATAAATCCTTATATATCCACATATACCCCTGCCCAATTTCAACAGTTATTAAGATGTAGCCATAAAGAAGATATATGCCTTTTGACTCACACATTTTGTTCCCTCACAAACTGACTAGGCCAAGTATAGTTTCTAACCAAAATCTCTGCATTGTATAATCCAGTGCAGTTCCTGCCATAATACATCATTTCACAATTTCTTGTGTAAATAATATTTTCTTGAACTTGGTATGTTTTAAAAGTTCCATTGTGTAATGTATAGTTTAAAAAATCGTTGGCAGTAAATTGTGTTCTGTTTCTAGTACCTTTGATTTCTTAGAATTAAATATATTAAAATAAGAAAATTATTAAAGATTAAAGACTATATTTTTCATTATAAATTTTCATGGCACTGTAATGAAAATAAAAATAGATTAAAAACTGATTTAAAAATTAATCCTTAAATCTCTCCTTCAAGTGATTTCAGTTTCCAATTAATAAGATAAGATTTTAAGATTTCATATTACATACAATGAGATTCTGTTACTGTCATGGTTGTTGTTGCAAATAACATGGATTTAGTTTACTTTTAAAAAACTGAAAATAATCCTGAATAAAATTTTAGTTAGAGATTTATCAGTAGGAAGAAGTTATTAATGTGCATATTAATTGCATGTAGTCACACTGTCTTGCTCTTGGAAACAATATTATTTATGTTTAAGCTAGAGAAAAATTAAATAGTCAAAAATAAAAGAATCTTTGAAAAATCAGGACTGAAGTCCTAGGGAACAGTGATATGTTGGCAAAATGATTACCCTATATGCACAGTTCACAACCTCACATAATTACCTCCAAAATAATCTGTACTGGATGCTAAATTTAGCCTTTTTTAAAACTATCTAAGGAAATTTTGAGTTTCAAGTTCAAAATACGTAGCAAATAAAAAAGTCCACAGAGCCAAGTCTTTTCAAAGATATCTTAAGGGTCTTCTGTTTTGGGGGGAATAAAACAACATTAATATTTATAATAAATAATAGTCATAAATAATAATTTGTAACTTTAGGCAAGAAAATATTTTATTGGAGATGAGTTTGTGAAATAACTTCAGTGAGTTTACAATGTGTTTATACAGACACAATCTAAGCCTTAAGAGACCTACTAGTTTCTAAGACTCTTCTGAATAAAAATAAAGGTGAAAGTAAGGAAAGATAAAAACTTTGCTGCTAGGTAGATCTGGGTCATAATATTGAGTTCTTTTGTTATTAGTTATATAATTCTCTAAGACTAACTTAAACACGGTTTTTAATTTTTATTTATAAATTGGAGATAATAATACCTACCTTTCATTATTATTGTAAAAGTAAACATAATATGTTTAGTAAGTGTTGGTGATTGGACAGCCAATTAACATAAGAACATAAAGTATTCACATAAATGATATGTGAAAAGATAAATAAGTTTTTTGAGAAAGCCATCTTGTGACATAATGCTGTTATATCCACGTGTAAAATTCAGCTGCAGAGTTTTGGGTTTATTTTACCATTTCAATTTGAATCATTGCCTTCAAGTTTGGACCATGGCTTACTTTTATGAAACAGAAAAGGTGGGTCAGGAGAGGGAGTGATTATAGCAATTTCTAATAGCCTTAATTTTCTTGCTTGATATCTGTCCCTTATTGTATTCTAAAGTGTTTCCTAACCTTCAGTGATATGAAATAAAATATATTGAATTGTTGTCTTAGAAAACTTCATCTTAGAAACCGTTTTTCTCTTTCTCTGTCTCAATTGCTTGCCACCTAATGGGACTGCTTGGCTGTTATCCTAAGATTTCTATACAGCAATTTTCTGGATTAGGCCCATTATTAGCCAGGGTGTTACATTCTTTCTTCTTGCTCACTGTTATTGCTCAAATACATTACATATTTTAGTATTACACATGCTGTTTATATGCTATACTAGAGGCCTGGTGCATGAAAATTTGTGCACTTGGGGGTAGGAGGAAGGGTCCTTCAGCCTGGCCTGTGCCCTCTGGCAGTCCCCCTTGAGGGATGTCCACCTGCCAGCTTAGGCCTGCTCCCCAGGGGACTGGCCTAAGGTGGAAGTCAGACATCCTTCTGGCAGCTCGGGAGCCCTTGGGAGATGTCTGACTGTGCTTGGGCCCACTCTCTGTGGGGAGCAGGCCTAAGCCACAGTCAGACATCCTTAGCGCTGTCGCAGAGGTGGGAGAGGCTCCCACCACTGCCGCTGCGCTCGCAGCCGTCAGCCTGGATTGTGGCTGAGCAGAGCTCTCTCTGTGGGAGCGTACTGACCACAAGGGGACAGCTCCTGCATTGAGCGCCTACCCTCTGGTGGTCAGTGTGTGTCATAGCGACCAGTCGTCCTGGTAGTTCCTTTTAGGGTCAATTTGCATATTACCCTTTTATTATATAGGATTATGTAGGATATCTAGTGTGATACACATTAGCAGATATAACTATATACTATCATATCTATACCTTTATGTATATTAATATTACCAGTTTATATTGGCTGATTTCTTTGGGCCAGAGTTATTGTATTATTCCTAATTCTACTTGAGCATATTTCCAACTTTAAAGTTTGATTTTTGGAAGTATATTTTAAGCATAATAATTGTATTGAGTATGTTATTATTTAAGCAAGTCACCCAAACATTTGGGCATCCTCTCCCATTGTTTCAAAGAGAGGTAAGCCCAGAATGCCTAGATAAGAATAAGTATTACAGAAAATATAAATACCTACAGTTCATTTTACTTAGAAATGAACGGATACTTTCACCTGGAGAGTAAATAACAAGAGTAAAAACATAGAATAAAAGAATTCTTATAGCAAGTATTGTTGAGCTAATCAAGATACATACTCATTGTCACTCTATCTCTTTTCCTTAAAGCTTTTTGTATGTGTCAGGGGATAGTAAACTAGCTATTAATTTTATCAAAATATTCAAACTCTATAACAAATGACTTACTCTTTTTCCCCTAGCTATTTATTTTAACTGCAGGTGATATATTACTTTGTTGTTCTAGAAATACCAAAGATAAATTTGAGAATTTTCAAACAAGTTGTATTCTGAATAAAGAAACAACTTATGACTATTTGCAATAGAATAAGGAAGATGTATTTCATTTTTTTATCTATAGGAAATTAGTAGAAAGTATTTAGAATACTTTCTTGGAATTCAGGTTTTAGGTGAAATGATTCCCCCCCCCCCCTATGGAATAGTAGTATCTGTTTATCAAATTAGTGTTTTCGGGGTATTTTAACAATTTTTATATGTTGGATACAAGGAATTTAATCAGATGAGAAGCTAAGCTGATTCTCTGTGACATCAGGGTACTTACTTGTGGATACAGACAAGGGAAGGGAGAGGCAGGAGGGTCTGGTCCCTGCTACTCCCTATTGCTACAAGGCAGTTTGACCTGTTTCTAAGACCAAATACTATACTTATTCTGTATTTATATCATTCCACCTTCTTGTTTCAGCAAAACCTTAAAAGAATATATACTAAATAGTACTGAACATATACACTGAGTGGCCAGATTATTATGCATTCAGAGATCATAATAATCTGGCCACTCAGTGTATATGCTATATAATAAAGGGCTAATATGCAAATTGTCCCCTCCACCAGGAGTTCAACCAGCAGGCAGGCTGGCCAACCACACATGTCCCCTCCCCCTGGCCAGGCTGGCCGGACCCCACCCATGCACGAATTCATGCACCGGGCCTCTAATACACACACACACACACACACACACACACACACATACACACTGAGTGGCCAGATTATTATGCGTTCAGAGATCAAATAAAGGAATAAGAAATGACTGTGGCTGAAAAACTAGTTTTGCCAACTTTCCATGTTCTCTTAGAAAAACTATTACTATTTGTTAACTTTGACTAAAGAAAGAGATATGGAGAAATAAGATATCTAAATTTGAGGATGAGGACAAAGTATAGATATGGATTTGACTGTGTGTATATGTTGGTGTCTGTCAAAAATAGTCACATATATGTTACATTGATCATGTTTTACTAAACTCAAATTTATAATGAATCAATATACCATTTCTCTAAATACCTGATTCTACTTAAACCAATTAGTTCTTTCCCCAACAATTAGTAAATATTAGCTTGAAACACAGAATCCAAATTTTAATTAGCACTCTAGGAATAATTTCATGTAATTCCAAATCTGCTTAAAAAGGCAAAAACCAGAAAGGAAATGTGTGCTCACACATAATAATAAATACAGGAGCAGAACTCAAGGAGTAAAGTAACTTACCCCCTAAATAATGGGTTCTCCTCCCAGAGAAGACAAGTAGAGAATGGAATGTAATTTCTGAAATGGATCCTTTACAAAGTCACATTGTGTTGCTTAATGACACGTAGTTCCTGATGAGCATTCCAAATTACAAGGTAGTTGTTCAAATAGAATTTAAACTAAAGGCTTCATTGATATGCTCACTAAAACAAGGGACTCTTTTAATTAAAAAAATCTATGCAGCTTTCTTTCCTGGCAGCATTTGTGGGGGCTCCCAGTAGAGAGTCAGCCAAGAACAGGAAACACACAGGGATTCTTGGTTTTGCATAGTTGCCTGCCCCCCTCCCCCCCCCCCAAGGCCCCCCCCACACACACACACACACACTCTACATATCCACAAACCTTCCAGAGGCCAGAGATCAATGAATGTTTTCCCATCAGATTTTAATAGTCCAATGACTTCCTGCTACTTAAAGTATATAAAATACAATACACATTACTGTGTTTTCCTGTTTTATTAGTCTATAGATATATGACACAAGATATTGGCTCACTTGGTCTTTGTGGGTTGTACTTAAGGGAGAGAAAAGATAATTTAAAAATGTACTGTTCAATATCAATTATACCTTCCATCCTTAATCAGATTTGATCATATTTCTCTGCTCACCCCAAAAATGCTGGTGAGCTGCATGCATATACTATATGCATGTGTTAGATTCATCCACATAATCTGCTTTTGTCTACCCAGAGACCCTCCCTCATTTGAGCCTTTCCAATATCTATAGACTGATAGCTCAATCATTATCTGACCCATGCATTTTGATATAATATTGGTGTTATTGACATATGTGAGGGGGGAACAAACATTACCCTCAAAGTTCTTTTGGCTGGTCTAATAAAAAGACATAAGGCAGATTAGCAATATTAGAAAATAACCAAATTTAATACATACATATGTATTGGAATGCCACATACATGAAAGAATCAGAGACCCCCACATGCAGGACAGGTTCAAAGACATAAAAAAAATTGAGGTACATAAGACATCCTGAGCTAAGGATGAGGAAATGCACCTTGGGGGCTTCAGAGGATCATTGCAGGATGATAAGGACAGATGTATAGTAAACACAAGTTTGCCCTGCCCTAGAGTTAGGTCAAAAGAATTTATCTCTGATAGTCCCTATCAGCAAGAACCCTAACTCAAATTCTTCTTGGTAGTTAAAGGGAGGGGCAGAAATTGCTCTTGAGCCTGTGGCTAAAATTGCCTCTCACTCAAAGTAATCTGCATATCTGTGAGGTACATCTTGGAGTAGCTCATTCTGAACCCTCACCCATACAAATATTGTTTCTGAAATAAACTGATATTTTTATCTCAATAATACAAAAATCCTGTGTACCCTTTACTCAATTTTCCCCATTAGTAACATGTTACAAAGTTATAATACAATCTCATGATCAGGGACTGACATGTCTCACGATCAGGATATTGACATGGATGCACTCACCTATCTTTCTGAGCTTCCCCCTCCAGTTTTCCTTATATTCGTATGTCTACATGTGCATTTAGTTCTATGCAATGTTACCACGTGTAGATTTGTGTGTCTAGCACCACAGTCAAGGTACAGAACAGTTCTTTTAAAACAAGTGTTCTTCCTTTTGCCTTTTGATAACTATACCCACCTCCCTTCCTCAAGCCTAGCTCACATTCATAAGCCCAGACACTACTATATTTATTTTCATAATCAACTTTATTTATGGTCAGAACTCCTGATTTTAATTCTATTATTGATGTCCATTTTAAATAAATTTAATATCAATTTGCATAAAATATACACAGATATTAAAAACATACCTAATTATTAATCAGGTGTTATGGGGATATGGAAAACATATGAAAAATCAATGAAGCTTAGAAAATACTGGAAATTGGTGATAATGTGAAGATAAAGGGTGAGCTAGGATGAGAAAATGACTATAGTCAGAGCACATGATATGCACTCAGGAGTTAGATTAGCAGTGGTTCTCAAGCTTTGTTGACCAGAATCACCTAAAAAGACTTGTTTAAACACTGATTGCTAAGCCCCATCCCCAGAGTTATTGAATCAGTGGGTCTGGAGTTGGGACTCAGAATTCCCCTTTCTAAAATGTTCTCAGGGTGCTAGTGCTAAGGTGCTAGTCCAGCTGTGAGGACCACTGGAATAGAGAGCAGTTGAAGACTAGGCCTGTGAAACAGGGATTTAAATGAAGGAGGATGCCTGGATGAGGAGTCTTGATCTTATTGGCTATGTGAAGCCACTGTAGCCATCACAGCAGAAGACCACATGACTAAAGCAGACCTTAAGGAGACTAATGTAGTGGTAATTGAGCTAAATCATTAAGAGCAAAAAAAAGTATAGAAATAATGTAGGACTAGTTAGGAAATTAAAAATGGTGCCAAAGAAAGTACTCAGGTGAGAACAGACAGAATCCTAGAATCCTAACTAAAGAGGAGATGTTCTAGCACCTTATTAGACGATATTATGTAGAATACAGATTGATACTGACCAAATGCTGTGGTTTGAATTATAAAGATTATCTGGCTTAATTGGTTCTTGGTAGTCTTGTGCTAAGACTGCAAAACCTAAATTCTGCAGTACTCACTTTGTTTTTCTTGCTTTTCTCTCTTTGCCATCCGTATCTCTGTTTTCTATTTTCTTTTTTTCTACCAAGGTTGTCAAGTAGACAGGTTCTTTCATCAAAAACAATTGCAATTTTAAGGGCAAACTAAACTCCAAAGAACAAAAGTTAGAGATGACACTGCTTTAGATTACATTGAGAAATGACTTTCAAAGAATTTTAAAACACTGTGCTTTAAAGAAAGTGACAAGCCATTTTGCCTTCCTTTGTAAATTCAAGGTACAATGCAAGCATTTGATCCTCTTCTGAGGAAGCACTTACTAGTACACCTCTCATCGCGTGGAGGATTTCTGAGGGATCTGGAACACTGCTTGGGATCCCCGGTTGTGTATGTAAATCAGTTACTGAGTTTACATCCTGACAGAGAAGACCCTTAATGTCCCCTTGTGATAGTTTTCTGAGCAAAAGGGATCAAAGAAATTAAGATTTATAAAAGCTACTGTGTCAGAGACAGTAGAAAATGAATATAAATTAGACATCACTCAGCAAGAGCTACACCACCAGCACAGAAAACACAGGGCACCTCATTACAGAAATAAACCGTACTGTCTGCCTAAGGTAGCGGCGCTTTGTTCCTATGCTTTCTATAGAATTCAAACACAAATAGCATGCTGGAATGTCTTTCCGAAAAGCAGTGTGTTATTAGGAATTTATTTATTTAAATTTGAGAAGCATCCCTGGGGGGAAGAAAGACTCAATTTTTCACTGCTGCATGGATAAAATAAAAGGCTATCTGAAAGGCTAGGACTACTGGGCATAGAAAAACTAATGCAAACTCACAGGAAAGTATTCGATGTGAAAGTAGACAAATCTCACAAGGTTGATGGTGAGTGTGGATTTTCTTAATAAAATCATCTCAAAGTTGATGTCAGGCTTGCAATAAACGTGGTCTTTAAAATAATGTTAAGTTTTTCTTTAGATATCTTTGGTTGAGCCGTGGGAAGAAAGGGCAATTTCAGAAGACAGAGGAAATAGCAGGATAGTATTAACTTTGATTCTGTTCAAATGCGACTAGGTTCAAATACATATATATTGGTTCACACATTATGAACACAAGCTAGTTTTCATGCTCTCTCCATGAACCAACTACAGTTTTTCAAAGAGGACAAGAAACAAAAATATGTGTTCCCCTTTTTCGCTTTTTGGCGAACTAAAACAATTTTATTGAGGTTGTTAGTTCCTGGGGAGTTTAGTGAATTGCAAAAACAGAGCACAAAATCTAGGAATATAAACAGGGTGTAAAGATCACAGTGTAAATGTAGGGAGGGGCCAGTTCCACATTCCCCTTAGTTGTCAACTTTATCAAAGAAATGCCTGTCACACTTGTCAAAGCTTATAATCAGTGTATATATTACAAATAAAACATAATCAGTGATCAGCTCCCTTCATGCTAATTCCTTGATTTTCAGTGATTTATTTGCTTGCCTTTAACCCCAACTTGTGAATAGCTAACTCCACTTGGCTGGTATTGCTTTACCAATTTGGTGCAGTTAGACTCTAATATGCTCTACTATGTGCTGGTTTCTGCCTCTAGGGTTTGCTACTATAATGCTGGAGGAAATTTTCATTCCTAATTGTGGCCTTCATTTTAATAATAATTATCATAAAACAGCAGCTTACTTTTTATATTTTCCCCCAATCAAGCATTAGAATTTGAAAACAGCTGGAGTTGACCATATAGAGAGGCCTGTTTTTTTTTGTTTTTTTTAATGCAGGTTGTTTTTTTTTAAATATTCTTATTTAAACTGATGTATAGAACCATAATTTCAACATTTTCATCTCCAGTGAGAGATACAGTAGCTACAAGTTCAGCTATTGCGAGCCATTTGCTAAGTGACCTTGATAAGCTTGAAATTCAAACAAGAGAGTTAGTTATTTTATTTGAATTTTTAAGTAAGTGGCCATCCACAAAACAAGTGCATGATACAGGTTGACTCAGAGACTAGGAATATGTGTCTTTAGTGATACTGAAAAGCTGGGGGCCCTCTTCCCCACTGGGTGCCACTGGGGTTGAGCTTCTTATGATATCCCAAGGAAAGGAATTCTCTGAGACTCCCACAGGAGAATGAGTGACTTTCATTTGCATGGAATTAAATCCCTGGGATTTCCAAGTCCCATTTCCCTTAGTCCAGTCATAGAAGAAGTATAGCTGGGGTTTCAGCAGAGCTAACATCAGGGCCAGTGTCCAGAG
The DNA here is from genome assembly GCF_027574615.1 of Eptesicus fuscus. Classification (NCBI taxonomy): domain Eukaryota; kingdom Metazoa; phylum Chordata; class Mammalia; order Chiroptera; family Vespertilionidae; genus Eptesicus; species Eptesicus fuscus. Next base: position 22,550,985 of record NC_072486.1, read on the forward strand.
TTTCCTTTCCGTGTTGGAGCCGGGTCCAGTACAGCATTAGGCTAGTTGCCTTCCATTAATCCATTGTGCGTGTGGTCCACAAAGCCACTGCCATGTAGGCAAATGCAAGGAAGCCAAGTGTGAGCTAAGAGCCAAGTGTGCCAAGAGGAACCAAGAGCATAAGAGAGCAAGCTTCTTTGTTTAGGGGATTATATATCCCACGTTTCCAGGTGCTCGCAGTGGCCACACCCATTCTGGCCAACCATCTCAACCAGTACTTTCCCTATGTCATCCCAACTTACTGGGCATGGTCTAACTTCCGTTTCTTTAGTCCCCTTCACCCAATGTTTTGTAGGAAACATGCGTATAATATCTGGCCTTCCCTTTGCTCCTTTCCTGTTATTAATAACTATCATTAGGACTGTACATGGGTAGGGCTTCCTCAATAATTTGAATGTGCCTATTTGGATTCATCCCAAGAGCCACTACCTTAGTTTAGACATTATTACTTTTTATTTGGCTTATAGTTCTGTTCATATTGCTATATACCAAACCACCCCCACAATAGTGGCTTACAACAGAAACATCTGTTTCGCTCATAAATCTGAGGTAATCGGGCTTGGCTAGGCAATCCTCTCTTGGTATCACACTGTCATCAGATGGTATCTGGGTAGGGGCTTCTTTCACTAGCACTTCTGGGGTTTGGGCTAAGATTTGAATAGTTGTGGCTCCTTAGCCATCAGCTCTCTCCTTCTCTACAGCTTTCATCATGACTCGCTTTACTATATGATGGCATCAGGCTTGCCAGACATCCTCCATGTATACTGTTTTATAGAGAATGGTAGACACATGAGACAACAGCTCTGCACCCTCATCCAGAGGAGGGGATAGTTTTTTTCCTGGAGGGCAGTGACTTTTTCCAGTTCCTAATTTCCTGTCCCTGGAAGGACCAGCCTGGAGGAAGGGCAAGCATGCGTAAGTCTAGAAGGTTTGTCATCATAAGCATTCCCTTGTGCAGTCCCAGGGGACAAAATTAAAGTTTCCTAAAGTACAAAAAAAAACAGATCAGGCATTTACACTGATTTTACAGCTCCTTAAGTAGTTTTACCCCTAGGTCTTCTTTCAATTCATAGTTCAAATGGAATTACAAGACATGAGTACAAATAGAGCAAGGAAAACAGCCAGCCCACCAGCATCAAAGTCATACACATTTGTGAATGCATTGTTTTTTTCTGGCAGGCATTCTAGCTTGGATTACAATGCTAATAAAAACAACAACAACAAAAACAAACAAAAAACAGGCCAAGTGTAGCTACTGCAAGACTCTCCAGGAGATATTGTCTCTGTACCTATCAGCAGCTCACTGCGTCAAGAAGAGGTCAGCCTTCTTTAATGTCAGGCCACCTCAAACAAGACAGTTTTTAACATACATGATAAATATTTTGTTATAACATACAAAAAAAAGAGGCAGGGTTTTTGTTTTGTTTCGTTTTGTTCTGGTTGTTAATCCTCACCAGATGATATTTTTCCATTTATTTTTAGAGAGAGTGGAAGGGAGAGGGAGAGAGAGGAACATCGATGTGAGAGAGACACATCAATTGGTTGCCTCCAGTACACACCCCGACCAGGGCCAGGGAACTTGCAACCAAGGTATGGTGCCCTTGACTGGAATCGAACCCAGGACCCTTCAGTCCGAGGGCCGATGCTCTTTCCACTGAACCAAGCCAGCTAGGACTTTAACATACAATTACAAGTATTTGCCCAAGGGATGTGTGAGCTACCTACTCTAAAAGATGTAGTTTTCCCAATGAAAATAGAAATAGATGACACAAAGGGCCAAGATTTTCCTCTTTGTTAGCTGACTTTACTTTGTGTACCATTATCCTAAACCCGTGGTCGGCAAACTGCGGCTCATGAGCCACATGCGGCTCTTTGGCCCCTTGAGTGTGGCTCTTCCACAAAATACCACGGCCTGGGCGAGTCTATTTTGAAGAAGTGGCGTTAGAAGTTTAAGTTAAAAAAATTGGCTCTCAAAAGAAATTTCAATCGTTGTACTGTTGATATTTGGCTCTGTTGACTTATGAGTTTGCCGACCACTGTCCTAAACCATTAGCAGTGTACAGATCTTTTTTCGCTCATGGTTACATTTATTTCTATGTGTTCTATTCTGTTTGGTGTTATAGTAAAAGGGATTATTTTTCTAAACTTCAACTTCTGGTAGTTTGCTGTTAGTATCTAGAAACAAATTTTCATAAACCAGATTGTAATGGTTAGTTTTATGTCAACTTGGTTAGGCTATTGTACCCAGCTATTCAAACACTGTGATAGGTGTTGTGAGGGGTTAGTAGATGGCATAAATATCAACACTTGGTTGACTTCAGATAAAGAAGATTGCCCTTGATAATGTTAGTGGGCCTCATCCAATCAGTTGAAGAGCCTTAAGAGGAAAGCAGGTTTTCCTGAGAAAGAAAAAAAAAGTTTCTTTCAGGATGCAGCATCAGCTCGGGCCCCAGAGTTTCCAGACTGTCTACAGATTTCAAACTTGCTGGTGTCCACAATAGCGTCAACCATTTCTTTGAAATAAGTATCTATCTCTATCTATCTCCATATCTTCCTGGTTCTGTTTCTCTGGAGAACCTTGACTGATAGGATTGATAACAGAGTGATCATATAATTTATCATCCACACTGGAACACTTTTGAGTGTGAAAGGGGCACGATTAATAAGTATGCCAGGAAATTGGCATAAAGCAGAGCTTTCCCATGATAAAGGGTGCCCCTAGGTAAAATAAATCTCATCCACTCGGAGGTATCAAGATAACCCAATTGAGAAAAGAGGTGTTTCTGTTTCTGTTTTATTCTTAAGGGAACCTCATTAGTTAACCAAAAAATATTCTGAACTAAGGTAAAGAAACAAATCACTCCATTAATTTGGAGAGAAACCACCTATTGGCATTATAGAAAGCATTTCCCCTCTTTTGACATTTTATAAAGGTCAAAAGTTTGGACTCCTACAGTTATCTTGCATTTGAAAAGTAATAGATCAAAGGGTAAATCAGAATCCTCCTAAATAATGGCAGGCATTTAGATATGATGGATGTTCTTAATGTACTTGTGCAATTACCCAAGTTTAACCCTCCTCATTGTAGCCCTATTCAAATCTGTTATCTTTGACAAAGATAGTTTTTACATGACTACTAACCAGCTGAGAAGAAAGAAAAAATAATTTTGTGAAACTGAATGCTATTAAAGGTTCTATTTAATCTGTATTTCTGTCAGACACTCAATGGTAAATAACTATGGCAATTGAGAAATATAGTCAATGTATATCTAGCCCTGGTCAGTGTTGCTTGCTCAGTGGTTAGAGCATTGGCCTGCTCACCAAAGGGTCAGGGGGGGTCAATATCCAATCAACAGCATGTGCATACCTGGTTTGCAGGTTCGATCCTGGCCCCAGTTGGGGCACATGTAGGAGGGAACCAATCGATATCTCACTCTCTCTCTCTCTCTTTTTCTGTTCCTCCCTTCCTCCCTCCCTTCCACTTTCTGTAAAAATCAATGGAAAAAAATATCCTCAGGTAAGGATTAATTTTTTAAAAATTATATCTATACACATTAAAAAAAAAAAGAAAGAAAGAAAGAAAAAACTTCCCAACTGGTATGGTTCAGTGGTTGAGCATCGACCTATGAACCAGGAGGTTGAGGTTTGATACCTAGTCAGGGCACATACCTCGGTTGCAGGCTTGATCCTCAGTGTGGGGCAGGCAGGAGGCAGCCATTCAATGATTCGTTCTCATCATTGATGTTTCTGTTTCTCCCTCTCCCTTACTCTCTGAAATTAATAAAAAATACATTTTAAAAAGACTAGCAAATGTGACTCTGGAATCCAATTTTCCTCTCAGATTACTTTCACTAGGAATGAGTCACAATGGTTCAAGGCTTGAACCTCTCAATGCTATACTGATGAGAGCTATAGCTTGGTATATTATTTCTAAAATCTCTGATAGTAATACTGGAAATTACATGATAACTAGAAAATTTTAACTTTATGTACAGCTTCAAGTGAACCTATTCTAGCATTCTGGAAAATGCCGATTAATACAGTTGACCTTTATATGAAGTCAAAAGTGATATTGTGGACCCTGACTTCACACTTGCTCTCCCTTTCATACATTCTATACTATGAATATTGGAAAAGAATCTCCTCTCCTTCTCATGGGAAGGAATTTATGGAAGGAAGCTTTGACACCAAAATGTCAGAGAGAGAGAAAGTTATTCAGGAAATTAAGATTGTATTTTGTAAATAAATTTCAATTCAAGAGACTTTAATTAAACACCAAGTAATAGAAAATGCTATCCAATATACATCTTCTAGATAAAGGAATGGTTGCATATTTAACTTACTGATTAGTCAACTTTAAAAAGATACAGACACAGCTAGTGCCATTTTAAAATTATCTTATCTATAACTAGAGGCCCAGTGCACGAAATTCGTGCACGGAGGGGGGTTGTCCCTCAGCCCAGCATGTACCCTCTCCAATCTGGGATGTCCGACTGCCCGTTTAGGCCCGATCCCAGGACTGCTGGCTCCCAACTGCTTGCCTGCCTGCCTTCCTGATTGCCCCTAACCGCTTCTGCCTGCCAGCCTGATCACCCCCTAACCACTCTGCTGCCAGCCTGTTTGCCCCCAACTTCCCTCCTCTGGCGGCCTGGTTACCCCTAACTGCCCTCTCCTGCAGGGTTGATCACCTCCAACTGCCCTCCCTTGCAGGCCTGGTCCTTCTCAACTGCCCTCCCTTGCAGGCCGGGTGCCTCCCAACTGCCCTCTCCTGCTGGCCATCTTGTGGTGGCCATCTTGTGTCCACATGGGGGCAGGATCTTTGACCACATGGGGGCAGCTATATTGTGTGTTGCAGTGATGATCAATCTGCATAGTACTCTTTTATTAGATAGGATAGAGGCCTGGTACAGGGGTGGGGGCCAGCTGGTTTGCCCTGAAGGGTGTCCCTGATCAGGGTGGGGTTCCCTTGGGGCGTGGGGCGGCCTGAGTAAGGGGCCTGTGGTGGTTTGCAAGCGGGCCACGCCCCCTGGCAACGCCAGCAGAGGCCCTGGTATCTGGAATTTATTTTCCTTCTACAATTGAAACTTTGTAGCCTGGAGCAGAGCCAAGCCTGGGGCTCCCTCCGAGGCCTGAAGCCATTTGTGTTGGGGTTATAATTGAAACTTTGTTGCCTTAAGCGGGTGGGCCCGGCCAGGGTGTATGGAAAGCTTTGCTTCCCCTGTTGCCGGCGGCAACCCTGGCCTGCTCTCTCAAGCTCCATTCTGCCGCCATTTGTTTGAATTTGTTTACCTTCTATAATTGAAACTTTGTAGCTTGAGTGGAGGCTTAGGCCTGCAACGGCTGGCAGAAAGCTTGGTTTCTTCTGTTACCTAGGAGACCTTGCTCTCTGTGGCTGTAGCCATCTTGGTTTGGGTTAATTTGCATACCCGCTCTGATTGGATGGTGGGCATGGCTTGTGGGCGTGGCTTGTGGGTGTGTTGGAGGTATGGTCAATTTGCATATTTGTCTATTATTATATAGGATAATAAAAGCATAATATGCTAACTAGACTGGACATCCTTCCGTACGACCTTCCGGATGACGTTCCAGATAAAGCTGGGGCTGCAGCCACGGGATCGAGGCAGCCACCGCGGCTGTGAGGGATCCAGACAGCCACCACGGCTGCGAAGGCCTACTCTTGCACGAATTTCTTGTATGGGATTCGTGCACCAGTGGAGTCCAGCCTGGCCTGTGCCCTCTCACAATCCAGATCCCCTTGGGGGGTGTCGGACTGCCAATTTCAGCCTGGTCTGCGGGGATTGGGCCGAAAAGGGCAATCCAACACCCCCCAAGGGATGTAGTAATGCACAAAGCAGCAGGCGGCCAGGAAGGAGCCCAAGCCTGGGCCAGGCGCTGCCACTCATCCAGGCCTCGCTGCGCCTGCAGCCGCTGCTGCTCACTAGCACTTCTGCGGAGGTGGGAGAGGCTTGCACTGACACAGCTGTGCTCACCAGCCATGAGCCTGGTGTTTGGCGCCCAGTCAGCTGAGCGGCACTCTCGCTGTGGGAGCGCACTGACCACCAGGGGGCAGCTCATGCATTGAGCATCTGCCCCCTGATGGTCAGTGCACATCATAGCTACTGGTCGAATGGTCGTTTGGTCGTTCAGTAGCTTAGGCTTTTATATATTTAGATATATTTTAACCTACTCTCTTATAGGGTGTAACTTGGAATTCTGTGCTTAGGGAATCCAAGTTGACATGTATTAATTGAATCTAAATAACACTGTCAAAAGCTGAAGACAATATAGAGTTGTGATATTTTCAGATTATTGATGAAAAATATAATTTTAAGAGAGGGCTCTACTTGATTAATAAAATTATCAACTCAATAAAAATTGCATCTCAAGGGACCAAATAGTAAACAAAAGCAATGAAATTATAACACAATAGCAGACAAAAGAGAATCTGAGGATAATTTTATTGAAATCAAATTTGATTAGAACTATAATAATTATATAACTGTTTTACTTGAAGTTGCATTTCTAATACAGTGTTATATCTAACACAATGTCTCTAAGAACTTTGGAGAATCACATCTTTTTAAATGTTTCCAACTATATACATGTACAAGTTATTCATACCGGACTCTGCATAGCAAGTTATATAACTAGAAACTAGAGACAGTGCATTTTTTACTATGACCATCCAGCTGTGTGATATTTGGTAAGGAAACAAAAATCTTTGAGTCTCAGCATTCTCATCTCTAAAACAAATATTTAACTATACATTTTTTATGTTCCCAATCTTAAGAACTATACCCAGAGAGCACCTACCTGATTTTAACTGTGTATGTTTGTGTGCATATATGAATGCACAATTGTTTTCTATAACAAGGTACTTGTTAGTGCTGAGTTGTGATCTGGAATGAGTGATATGTAATTAAATAAGTGATGGTGGCCCTGGCTGGGTAGCTCAGTAGATTAGAGCCTCATTTCCATACGCTGGATAAGGTTTGGGGTTTGATCTCCAGACAGGGCACATAACGAGAAGCAGCCAATGAATGCATAAATAAGTGAAACAATAAATTGATGTTTCTCTCTCAAAATCAATAAATAAAAATTTTAAAAGGTGATGGTAAATCACAGTCTGATGAAAGGAAAAAACATGATGGTAATAAGAATAACAAATTTATAAGTACAAACAAGGAAAGTATTAAATGGGGCCATTATTAAGTATACCCAAGACACATGGATATAAAGGGGAACTATTAATTACTGAACTTTTTAATTTTGTGGTTTTTATTGTTTGGAGTTACACTATATAATTATAATTTCATAATAAGATTGGTTAAGTTATTAAAGAAGTATTGTTTGAATGCATCTACATGAAAATTAATACACTTTTATATGCATATACATACATATATACACAAAGAAGAATATTTTTAAAAATTTAAAAACAACAAAAGGAAGACAAACAATCCAATTAAAAAATGGGCAAAGCACCTAAATAGACACTTCTCCACAGTGGACATACAGAAGGCCAAGAGACATATGAAAAAGTGCTCAAAGTCACTAATCATCTGAGAGATGCAAATCAAAATGACCATGAGGTATCACTTCAAACCTGTCAGAATGACTACCATCAACAAATCAACAAATGACAAGTGCTGGCGAGGACGTGGAGAAAAGGAACCCTCATGCACTATTGGTAGGAATGCAAACTGGTACAGCCACTATGGAAAGCAGTATAGAGTTTCCTCAAAAACTTAAATATGGAACTTCCATTTGACCCAGTGATCCCACTTCTAAGAATATGTCCTAAAAAACCCAAAACACCAATCAGAAAGAATATATGCACCCATATGTTCATAGCAGCACAATGTATAATAGATAAGATCTGGAAACAACCCAAGTTCCCATCAGTAGATGAGGGGATAAAAAAGCTGTGGTGGTACATTTACACTATGGGATACTATGCAGCAGTGAAAAAGAAGGATTTCTTACCCTTTGAGACAGCGTGGAGGGACCTGGAGAGTATTATGTTAAGTGAAATAAACCAGTTAGAGAAAGACAAATATCACATGATCTCACTCACATGTGCAATCTAATGAACAAAATAAACTGATGAACAAAATAGATCCAGAGACATAGAAACATGGAATAGACTGTTGAATCTCAGAGGGAAGGTGGGGTGGAGGAGGAGTGGGGAGATGGGAAGAGACCAACCAAATACTAGTAACTTATATGCATATATGCATAACCCATGGGCACACACAACAGTGTGGTGAAGGCCTGGGGCATTGGGGGGGAGGGCAGTGCGCTGTTCGGGTATGGGATAGAACAGATCTATGGGGGGGGTATATCTGTATTACTTTCAACAATAAAGATAAATTAAAATAATAATAATATAAAAATCACTTAAGCAGTTTTTAAAAACAGCTGTTTGGGCCACACACAGACTTTTACCTTGGAATCCCTGGATTCCATGTAGCATTCATATTTAAAATATAGCATTTTATAACTGTTGGATGAATTTTTCTTTAACATTTTTAGAGAAGTAAAAATGTCATCGCTTGATTATTAAATAGTCACAGAAGCTGCAGACACTTGCTTACTATTTATGAGTAAAATGGTTTTCCATTTTTCGGCATCCAAATAACCTTAGTACTTTGTTGTTCTTCTACCTTGTAATTGATTGTGCTAATTTTCATCTGAAATGTATTTAAAATGACTTAAATATGTGTTTGTTTATTAATGTCTTTCAGAAGAAGTGTTGAAGTGAAGGTAGAAGACTGAAGGAGCAGGGTTAATAAATTGCATGCATTCTAAATATATCTTAAAACTCGTCTCTACTCATCGAGCTCCTCAAAGTCTGTATAGCAGGTAACTTCAACTACCTCCTTTCTCTGTTCGTAATATTCATTTGCTCAGTTTTTAAAATCTCACTAGCCCAAACTTTTGCCATGCCTGATTTTTACTGGTTCAGTTCTTTGTTACATGGATCACTGTTAGAGGTTCTTTCAGATTACCTAATTACCTCTTAAGTATCAGAGACTAGGAAATCTCAAAACCCCTTTTGGGTCTGAGAGCAGGAGGAATGAAAAAAACAAGAAACTTGTAATTAGTTAATTTCCATCACTATTGTAAATGCCATGCTTAGTAAAATGGATACTTTCCAAAAGAAGCTAAAAAATTTACTGCAATGCAATACTTTATTTTAATGGGTTAATGGTAAAGAAATTGATGTGGTAAAAATATCACATTATCATAAATAATGTTAATTGAATATTAGTGTTATCTACCTAATAAAAGAGTAACATGCTAATTTACCATACCTTCACCAGCCAATCAGGAGTGAGCATGCAAATTAACCCAACAAAGATGGCAGGTTAATTTGCATATGTGGGCACAGAGTGGCCGGGGATGGGGCGGGACGCTTGCATCATAGCCATGGTGACGACGCAGGCATCCATACCACCCCAGCTGCTCCTGGCTTCTGGGCAACGTGGCAAGGCAGAAAGGCCGCTCCGGGCCCAAGCAGAAAGGTGGCTCCGGAAAGTCTGCTCCGGCCAGAGTGAAGGCAGTGCTGGCAGCCAGGGGAATGAAGGCCCATTCTTGCATGAATCTTTATTCGTGATTCAGGCCACTAGTATTTTATGTTTTTAATATATTTTTATTGATTTCAGAGTGGAAGGGAAAGGGAGAGAGTTAGAAACATCAATGATGAGAATCATTCATCTGCTGCCTCCTGCATGCCCCCTACTGGGGATCTAGCCTGCAATAAGGGCAAGTACCCTTGACTGGAATCGAACCCGGGACCCTACAGTCTGCATGCTGACGCTCTATCCACTGAGCCAAACCAGCCAGGGCTAGTGTTATATTTTAATGAAATCAGAAACAATTTGCCAAAAGTAGGGAAAGCATGGAAGATAAGTTTATAGTACACTCTTAAATAGAGATTTTATATGTATTCTATTTAGATGACAATAGATATATTAATTTCATTCCTTATAAACACAAAGTGCCTTCCACCATCATGTTGTTGGTTATAGAAAGATGAATATCTTTTTGAGACAGAAACTCTTTTTTCTTCCTCTGCCCTTATATTTACTCCCCATAATACCTTGTGCAGTATGGACCACAAGGTAAGCGCTCAATAAACATTTGAGTGAATGAATAGTACTAATGCAACATATACTGAGAAATGAGATAAAAGAGTATCAAACAATGACAGCAAAGACTGTCGGGAGGAAGATAGAAATTGATTAGTAGTTGCCAGAAACAACTCAATATTGTTCCCGCATCAACAAAAGAGGACAAACACAGACAAAGATCAATTTTCCTTTTTACCATGTATTTCTAAAGCAAACTCCACATCTCTTTCCCCCTCTAACATGGTAAATGCTGGAGGGCACTTTTGCACTGTTCCTGCAGCGAAGCAAATTAGCATCATTACCTATACAAGTCTCCTCCCTGCCTTCACCACCTAAGAGTGGCATTATCATACACAAAAGGAATGTGTGGAAAGACACATCAGGTGATACAATTGACTTCAATCTACATTAAAACACATTTTACCATTTGGGCCACATCTAAGCAATATATTGAATCTCCTCTTCCAATTTTCTCTTATTTATAAAGTGCTATCGCTATTACTACTTAAAAAAAAAAAAGGCTATATATTCAAGAAGCTTGCTGATTGTATAAACATTACCTGACAGGAGAAATAACATTTGAACAATGCGTGAGTTGCAGGGAGCAGGGATATGATTGAAGAAGAAAAGGAGAATAGGAAAGCATAAAAAATAAATTGGGAAGCTCGCCTATGCTGAAAAGTATGTATATATGTGTGTGTGTGTGTGTGTGTGTGTGTGTGTGTGTGTGTGTTGTATTGTGTGTGTGTGTGTGTGATTTTTATGTCTAAACAATGCATTTATAAATATCTACTTCAGGTCCAGATGCCACACCACACACACCAAAGGGGCTCAAATTCATTTACAAGCATTTAATCACACTATCTGCTCGAGTTCATAGGGCATGACCTCATTAGCTCCCAGGATGGAGATATATATAATTTAAAAAAGCAGTGGATAACACAAGCCTTCCAAAATGTTAGATTTGATTGGTTTTGAGAGAAAAGTAGGATATAGCATTAGCATTGTGACTATGGTGTCAGACAAGCTCTCATAATTTTACTGAAGCTAGACCACAAAGAGTTACCCCATTTACAGCTTAAAACAATTATGTATCCACACACTAAGTAAAAAAGTTGAGCTTTCCATGATGAAAGAGATATTAAGAGATATGAATAGATATGTTGATATACTTTACAAACTCTGCTTACAAGTGAGCAATAGAACCTTCATTCACTTATTGAGCAAACAATTTAACTCCCACCCATGCGCAAATTCATGCATAGCAGAAGGCTAAACAAATCCTATGTGAAATATTAAAGCAAGAGCATCCTAACATAAATCAGTGGAGGCTACGAGAAAGTGAGCATGCCTATACTGATCTTCCAGGAAGAAGAGGGACCTGTAGATGCTCAATTAGACAGGTGTAACTTACAATACCCAAAGTACACAAGTTAGGCAATAAGGTAGGTCTACAGGGGATGGACTTTATTAATTCATCCAAAACACACTTATTAAATGACCACCATGTGCCAGGACTGTGCTTATTTAAATCCAAGTATACAGAGGTGCAAATGACCTGCCAGGGCAGTGGTAAAGGCAGCGGAAGCCCTGGAGTGAATACAGTCAAGAGAAAGAGCTCATGGTTCTTGAAAGGGATTGATTGCCCAAAGAAAATGCAGCCTAACAGCACCCCAAGAGCCTAGTGACTATGATATCAGCTCTCTGGGGGGTAGGGGAAGGCAGGGAAGGCAAGGAGGGAAGTGTTGGCAACACATAACTTCTTTTTGTCCTTTTCTAGTCTAATTGCAGAGAAGCGTTCAACTAAAGGCTCTGGGGTGTGTTTGCCGGTTGGTTAACACATACTTTCATATTTTCGGCATTAGGTATCTTCTTTTTATTTTCTGACATTCCTTTATAAATCCTAATGAGCACTTTGTCATTACAGGAGTTCAGCAGTACACAGGCAACTCAAGAACTTTGCCTTTGTTTCCTAGTCCGTGCAGGAACCCAACCTGATATGCTTCAAGTAACATACAGCTCCAAAAGAGGGGGATATTTCAAAGAAATAAGTCCGTAGTCCAAACTTTTTGTGTTTAAATTTAACAGTGTTCTTGAGACAGAACTATCTTAAGATAAACCTAGCTTTATGCCTAGCCAGTGTTGCTCAGTGGTTGAGCATCGACCCATGAACCAAGGTCACAGTTCGATTCCTGGTCAGGGCACATGCCTAGATTGCGGGCTCAATCCCCAGTAGGAGGAGTGCAGGAGGCAGCCGAGAGATGATTCTCTCTCATTACTGATGTTTCTATCTTTCTCTCCCTCTCCCTTCCTTTCTCTGAAATCCATTAAAAACTTATTAATAAATAAAAAAAGATAAACCTAGCTTTAGAGTCTTAAAATGTAACTTTTAAAGAGTTTTAATATTGCAAATAAAGGACAATAGTGATACATTCAAGAAGGTACAAGATGACAGGAACTGCACTCATTTCTCTATCCTTCTCTTTTTTCACCATGATCTACCTTTTTTTCTAAAACATTGAGACTTGGATCTTCTTCTAATTCTCCTTTGCAACTGGACATAACCCTAGCCAAACCTGGGATTATGAATGTATGTATTTTCATGTACACACACACACACACACACACACACACACACACACCTGGGTTCCACTCCTCCATATTGCTAGGATTTTGCAACTGCTTTTCTCATTCAGTCCTACAAGATATATACTGTATATTTATGTCCTTTGCTTTCTCACTGTAACACTTCTTGATCTACCCACTTGTATGACACCAGGACCCTTCACCAATTCTATTCCTCATGATTGTGGCAAGTCCCTGTTAAGCAGAACTCCCAGACTGAATTCAAGAAAACCACCTTCCCTATCTAGCTGTGCCACTTACCTTCAGGGCGAAGTAGCTAGAGCTCTAAACATCCACTTTCCATACCTAGAAATTAAGGTCGTAGTACCTAACTTCTTAGATTTGTTACTAAAAATTAACTGGGAGAATGTAGGAAATGTAATGATTAATATATAGATTCTATTAAATATCAGTTATTTTTCATCACCATGATAATCAGCATCATCAGCTGCATCGTCATCATTGAAAAGCTGAGAAAATCAAAATGTAATGAGCAATCCTTTCTCCCACTGAGGTCTTTTTGCCTTTTATAACTGTTTTGGGATTGTTATCATTGCTTTGGACATTCACACAACATTTGTTCTCTAAGTCTGGTTCCCAAATTGTGTGCCAAGGTGCCCCAGAGAGCTGCAGAGAGCTTACAGAGACATACTGAGGTATTTGTTTACAAGAGAAACAGAAACTATCAACTCGTGATTGTATCATATTTCTCTCAATGGCATCATCTCTTTTCAGAGGTCCAATTTTACCAGTTGCTTCTGAAAATCCAGAACAGTGAGAAAGTCATTGTGAAACAGGAAATAAGCATGGAGCTCTCCAACCAGAATCCAAATTCTGAGGAACTATGCACTCCTCAGCATCCCATACTTGATGATTCTGGTTATTTTAAAAAGTAATAGAAATACCTTTTTATTTTATTTATGTACATTAACTTTTCAAGCCACAGCTAAGTTGTTTCTATATAAATATGTATTAAAATGCTTGCAACTAATGTTCAAACAGAACACTCACATGTTTTGTTTTGTTTATTGACCTAGGGGGTTTGGGAAATAAATGACTGTGGGTGTCATGAACCAAGGAAATCTGGGATCCCTGCTGGAAGCGGTTCTCAATTCTGGCTGCTTATTAGCACCATGTGGAGTAGTTACATAAAACTTAACCTCACCAGGGGATTCTCCTATACCTGATGATAGAGAACTAGCCCAATAAATAATGTTTACTAGGTGGCAAAACCAGAGAAAAGAAAACCTTCTTCAAGAAATAGTCCTTATTCCCAAGCCAAGTCCATCAAGATTACATTTCTGTGAGCTCTTAAAACTAACTCACTTCATTGCTTACTCCCCAATTCTCCACCTCTATTTTGACTGCATTTGTTCTCTGTTGAAGCTCAATTTTATGTCCAAAAAGACTTTTATCATTCAGGTAAAGGCAGGTCCCTTAGAACAAAAATTCTCAACATTTAACAACCTTTCTCCAGAAGAATGTGTTAAAATGCTGATTCCAATTCCCCCTTTCTCAGACATTCTCACGAAGGTGGCCTTAGGAAAACACATTAGAAAGTCTGGAGGGGAAACGACAGAAGCAATGACCATGAGCTCCCCAAGAACTTGAAAATAAGTACTTCTGAAAATTAAACCATAAAAGCAGGTAAAATAGGTCAGAAAAAAATATACAACTGTCAATTATAGGGTCAAAAGACTGAGATATGATTATAATGTGATAATTTAATATACTTAAAAATATCCCTCAAAAACATTAACTTTTCCATAGCAGCGGCTTTGAAAGTAGCATCTGGAAGGCAGGCATTGCAGTGGTATGACAGGGCCAGCTGGTGCTGGCTTGTGAAAGCTGGGCTGGGTAGTGTGCATTTCTTCCCAGACGAACATTTAGTAATATTGGTAGATTGACCTTGGTCAAGGTGAAAATATATACATCACAGAAATTGGTAAACATTACACATTTGGATTTGTTTTTTTCCTGAAGAGCCATTTGTTAAATATTTATTAGCAGACCACTGGATATTGGGAAAACCTACCAAAACATGATTGAGAAAAGAAATTTCCCAAAAGGCAGAATGAAAAAAAAAATATCAACCTAAAGCATCTTTCTTTGTTGTGAGGGCAAATGTAAATCTATACATAAAAGTATGAAGATCTTCAATATTCAGATCCTATAAAGAATTTTTCTTGCTCTGCTCTATGCAGCTTCACATGCAGATTTCTCTTTAGAAGAGAGTAACACTGGATCACCTGATATTTGTTCTACATGATGGCAATATTCCTCAGTGAAAATGAGTAAGCTGCTATCTTAATTGATAAGACAGAAGGAATTTAGTGATCATGATCATCAATTTAGTCCAAGAAGTCCTGGGTACTGGCAATATTAAGTTTCTACAGAGTGGCTCAAAGGTCAAGCTGATATATAATGGTACTTCCTAACCAGCCAGTTGGCCTTCTCTGAGGACACATGACCTTAATACATAACTTATTTCAGAAGTAATCTATCTAGGATGTTTAGAGAGCAGTACTTCCTCAGGCCAAATGTACTAGACCTACTTTATGAAAAGTTGTTGCCACAAATGTTCCTTTTACTATCTAATATCCATCCCAGGTAAATTCATATTTAAAAATCATCTCTTCTTTTAATGGCCATTCTTGAGGTACTCAGAGGCAAAGTCAACACAGATATACAACTTCAATTGTTCTCTATTCAGGCAGTGATAACAGCAGAAATAAAAATTCATACGAGCCCATATCTTCACAATGCTAGGACCTTACTGATTATTTATAAATTTAGATACTTGAGTTTATAAGATCATCACTAGAAATATATTAGGTACAAAATACATATCCTAAAGGAGCCAAACAACACCATTTGTATACTTATTATTTCATCCTAGGCGTTCTACTGATTTGGTAAAGAAATTTGAAGCTGAAACTCCCTTGATCATTTTCAAATTTATCATGTTCATTAGAAGAGATTACTACTAAAGATTTATTTAGAAGCAAACCCATTATAATAGTAAATTGTGGCTTTATAATAATGTATGATTATATTTCCAAAGATGACCTCTGGCGTGTAGCTATAGATTCATTCGGATGGTTTCTCAGGCCTAATGATTTACTGTCATTGAGACAAATGAAAAAATAATCCTGTAAAATTATAATTAGTTACTACTTCTTAATCTAGATAGTTTTTTAATGATAATGCTTTAGGAAGCTATATTCTTTGGATTCTAATGCACTATCTCAAGACAACCTACTTCAATAGCAAATGAACAAAAATGATTAGTGAGAATCGGAAAGATACATAAAGCGTCTAAATAAATGAAGCATTTTCATGAAAACTATTAAACTGATGAATTAGATTAAAATGTCACTACCATTAAACTCTCTTTAATAAATGTCAAATAAATACTTCAGCAGCGCTCTACAGTCTTCATAACTGTTACTGTATCTGTCAGGAAAGACATTGTTTTTGCATTTTATGTGTTCTAACTATTAAAAAGATTTACTTTCCCTGCCTGATTGTAATTGTCATCCCTGCTGATGAAACTGAATTCTGAACACTATTGGGCTAGAGCAGGAAAACTTTGGGACCAGGTTAAAATATACTCTGTATATTATTATCTTTCTATAGACTCCTCCAAGACATACATATACACAAACACATGCTTAGGGTATTTTTTTTTTTTTCAGAAAGAGGATATGAGTGATCAATACCCCAAATCCCCAGGATATTCAATCTATGTAGTAATGTTTGATTCTTAGCCCTTTAAGCTACAGAGATGATTTTGATCACTGGGCCAGAGCTAAAACCTCAGCTAGGCTTTATAGGAATCAAATAGATGTAGGGAGAGGGCAATCTGTTTCAAAGGTTAATAGAATGTCTGTTTCAGTAGGAGTAGCTGATAGGTTGTTGTGTGGGGGGAAGAAGCAACTTTCCTCTACCCTTAAGGTTCATTCGGCTGGTCTATTAATCAAATAGACATGAGATAGATTAGCAAAAGAAAATAACCAAATGTAATAGATACATGTGTATGGGAACTTGTATACATGATAGAGTCAGAGAGCCACATGCATGGAGAGGCTCAGAAACAGAAAGGGAAAATGGGTATAGACATTCTGAGCTAGAGATGAGATAATGCATGTTAGGATTTCAAAAGGTAACTGCAGGGACAGCACATGTTCAGGAATTATTAGTTTTCCCTGTCATATAGACAGGTAAAAAGTCATTTCTTGTTTTAAAGCTTATCATGGACTAGGCTCCTAACGTAAATTCTCCTGGATAATTTAGGGGGTGATCAGAAGTTTCTTTTGAGCTCTCAAAGTCTTGGTTGCCTTTAGCTCAAAATAATCCAAATACCACTGAGACTTGTTCTGAACCCCTACAGTTGTTTGAACTGAATAATGTAAAGATGAAGTAGATCTGTGTTACTCAGAGGACAGGGTACCAACCTGTTTGTGTATATGTATGTCTTGGAGGGGTCTATATAAGGGTTACACCTGAGAGATGGGTGTTAAAATCTCCCACTATAATTTTTAAAAAATATATATATTTATTGATTTTTTACAGAGAGGAAGGGAGAGAGATAGAGAGTTAGAAACATCAATGAGAGAGAAACATCAATCAGCTGCCTCCTGCCCACCCCCTTACTGGGGATGTGCCTGCAACCAAGGTACATGCCCTTGACCAGAATCGAACCTGGGACCCTTCAGTCTGCAGGCCGACGCTCTATCCACTGAGCCAAACTGACTATGGCAATATAATTGAGTTTTGTCTAAGCACTTCTTAGTTCTTTCAGTTTTCCTTCACATAATTTAAAGTTCTACAATGAGTTGTCTACACATGATTAAAGACATGCAAGAAATCAAAACATAAGAAAAAAATACAATTCAAAAACTCCTGGCACACTTTGGCCAATGTTGTTAAGTAGTTAGAGCATCAGCCTGCCCACTGGAAAGTCGCAGGTTCTATTTCTGGTCAAGGGCACATCAATCTCTGGGCCTGGTTGGAGCATATGTGGGAGGCAACCAATCGATGTGTTTCTCTCATATCAATGTTTCTCTCTCTTTCCCTCCCTCCCTTCATTCCATTTTTCTAAAAAGTCAATGGGGAAAAAAATTTCCTCAGGTGGGGATTAACAAAACAAAACAAATAAAAAAACAAAAAATAAAACAACATCTTAATACAGTTGAGAGAGATCCAATGGACGTTGAGTAATGAAAAGTTTGGTCACTGAAGAGAAATCACTGTGTGAATGTAGATGCAGATATAAATATATGTGTTTATATTACAGTCATATAGATACATATATAGTTAATTAGAATATATTGCATTATCATATACTAGTATTTTACAATAACATTAGACACTAAAAAACACTAAAATTAGCTAGGAATAAATAATTTATAACAGTATTAATTCTTACTAACTTATTTTTAAATTCAATAAAATTTTCTCCTAAACTTAAATATAAAAGATGTACTTCAAACAACTTGACAAGCTTAATTTATATGAAAAAGTCAAGAATAGCCAAGACAATTTTGAGAGGGGCGGGGGGAATCAGTTTGATGATTATATTTTATCATGTCACAAAATTTATTTTGAAACAAATATTTGATAGCCTAACATTGAGGGTATTTTTCTCCCATAGACCTCCACTACAAGATATGCTAAAAGAAGTTTAGGCTGAAGTGAAAGGGCACCAGGTGAGAGCCTATGCAGGGAGAAATAGAACCAGAGAGGAAAACTTACTACTGAATGCATGCAAACTTGTCACAAACTGATCTATAATTTAATAATATCGCATTAAAATTTAACTTGACAAAGGGATTTTAAGATTTATACCTAAATGTGAGAGACAAGAACAGACTAGCAATGCTGCATTGTATATGTGAGAGTTCTTAAGAGAGTAAATCTTAAAGGTTCTCATCAGGAGAAAAAAAATATAACCATACATGATGTTGAATATTAACCAGACTTATTGTGGTTACTATTTCATAATACAGTATATAATTATTAGCTTTATGTTGTACTATAGGCCCGGTGCATGAATTTGTGCACCAGTGGGGGGGTCCCTCGGCCTGGCCTGAGGGATTGGGCTGAAACCGGCTCTTAAACATCCCCTGAGGGGTCCCAGATTGCAAGAGGGAGTAGGCCAGGCCGAGGGACCCTATTGGAGCATGATCGGGGCCAGGGAGGGACATGGGAGGTTGGCCAGCCAGGGAGGGACCACATGAAGGCTCCAGGGCATGTCCAGCCCATCTTGATAAGTCCCGATCAGCTGGACCTCAGCAGCAAGCTAACCTACCATTTGGAGCGTCTGCCCCCTGGTGGTCAGTTCTCATCATAACGACTGTTTGAGCGGCCTTAGCATATCTTGTGAGCATATTACCCTTTGATTGATTGAATGGATGACTGGACAACCAGACACTTAGCATATTAGCCTTTTA
This sequence comes from Eptesicus fuscus, assembly GCF_027574615.1. Lineage (NCBI taxonomy): Eukaryota > Metazoa > Chordata > Mammalia > Chiroptera > Vespertilionidae > Eptesicus > Eptesicus fuscus. The sequence continues at coordinate 22,570,240 of NC_072486.1, forward strand.
TTATATAGGATACCTGAAAGTAATAGAACATAATGTGCCAATTATATCTAAAAAAAAATAATAATAATAGATTAGCACTCTTGGAGAAGAAAAAATAGTAGAAAGACTTCTTTTATCAGATATCAAGATTTGGAGTCAATAATTAGGACAGTGTGGTACTGGCACAAGGATACAGAAATGTACCAATGGAATAAATGGAGTGCCCAAACATAGACACATGCACACATGATTTATGATAACAGTGATGCTGTATAGGAGAGGTAAAAGTGAGCTGTTTTGCTAAATAGCACTGGCTTAATTGGTCTCCATATGAAAGCAATACAGAATTTGCCTCTTACACACAACTAGACACAATCATTTCTAGGTGCATTATAGATCTTAATGGAAAGTAATACAACTTTTTTAAAAAATGACCAAAGATAATATTTTCATGAATGTCATGTTAAGGGGAGATGCTTTCAACAGGACACAGGGAGGAATAACTATAAAGACAAAAAGTTGATAAAAACTAGTTTTCAGATACTTCCTAGCAAAGAACAGTTTTCAAAACATAGACACATGGAAGATCACCCTCTTTTTCTCCTTTCCCAATCCAGACAGGCTAATGAGGTTCTGCTTCTTGGGAGTTTTGTAATTTGAGGCAATTTTAAGTAAGCCTTTCTGAAAACCCAGTTTCTTCTGCAAAACAGAAATAATTACATTTAACCTGCAAAAAAGTTGTGCATATTGAATGCAAATATATATATTAAGGAGCCAGATTATTATGATCTCTGAACGCATAATAATCTGGCCACTCAGTGTATTTCACAATGTGACAGAGTTTGACCTCTTGCCCTGCCACAGAGGAAACCAACTAAACCATAAATTGATTAGAGTATGCCACCTATGCCATGAAATCTCTCATTAATGCTAAAAGAAAAAAAAAAGTAGATAAGTGTTTGGGACTTGAAATAGAAAGTGAGGGCTTGATGGAGAAATCAAAATATATTTATCAAGAAAGAATGTATGACTACTGGAAATAATTTTCCTTTTGGGGGTTAATGGCTCAATTCAACCTAATCTGTGAGGTATTGTGGAAAATATTATTTAATGGGACACAGTCACTGCTGAAAGAGTGATGTTTAGTCCTCATGACATATCAAAAATTGTTCCACAGTGAGTATAGTGAATATGCCTCATTGTAGTTCACATGTAATGACATGTTTGTTGCCATCCTGCCGGGATGGTTAGATTTTTAAGATGTGTTTAAATGAAAGACTAACTAACTAGAAGTCTGGCTCACAGCTCTGTTATTGAGGAAGGAATGACTTTGTCATGCTGTTGCTTTCAGTACAAAATATTTTTTAAATTCCACAGTAACTTTAGTTAAAAACCTAAGTATTTCCATCTTCATTCAAAAATAAAATAAAAAGCTGGTAGTGATCTTTGCATTTATGTATAAAATTAAGCTAGTGGGGTAATGTATATAGTGTAGTGGTTGGCAGCTGGCCTCAGTAGTTAGAGGACATGGGTTCCAAGCCTGATGCTGCCACTTTCTGGCTGTAAGTCCTTGTGGAAGGTGCTTAAACACTCTCTGCCTCAAGGTCATTATCAATAACATGGGGGGCGGGGAATAAACGTGCTGATCTCAAAGAGTTCTTATATATGTTAAGTCATGTGATTCATAAAACACAGAGAATAGTTCTTAGCTTCTAACAAGCTTTAAGAAGTTCTTTTTTTCTATTATAAATATGGATCAATATAGGCATGTTCCTAAATAATTCAAAGTATGTTTTAGTAATAAAATATATTTTACTTTTTTAAAATACAAACTATTTTAAATGCTTTTCACAGTATTTGCACCAACATTCTCTTTTCATAGTTTTTGCCTTGTTTGCTATTTTATCCTCCACTAGAGCTATGAGGTGGAATTTGCCAAAGAAAGACCATCTGCAACTGGGTATGAAATGGCTAACCAAAAGACAATTCCACCCTTAGTCTTAGGTAAATTAGTTATTGCTGTCACTTAAGAAAACCAAAAGATTGCTACCTTGATAGTAAAAGACTTGGGCCCCTGAGCCTGGTCTACCATTAAGTGATTGCAACAGTTGACAAGTTCTATCATGTTTATGTTCTCAGTCTCCTCAAACTGCATATGTTGGATTAGATAATTTCTACAACCCTTTCTAATGTGAACATGTATTCACTAAAACATTTATTTCTCTGGTGGATGTAGCTAATGCTCCTGAATCCACTGACAGTGTCTAAATTCTTTGTTCCTCAAGTATTTGGAAATTTAAAAAATGTATTCATAAATGTATTCAGAATGCAAATTACTGACATTTAAGTTATTCTTTAAAGTTTACAATACCAATGCACTAAATATATAACGTTAAAATTTTCATATTCTCTAATGAGCTGAATTTGAAATAATAAGCTGATCATAGCTGTTTTACTATGCTTTCAGCAGCTCAGCTCTTTACTCAGATGCTGTTGTAGGGGAGATAAAGATTTGGCATGTCTAAAGCTTAGAGTTTCTTCATATTTTCACCCCAGCTCTGGGTCTGTATTCAGTAAGCTAATAAGTACAACCGTGAGTCTTATGATAACAACAAAGGACCTTCTTGATCACGCTTAGAGGAAGAGGCCAGAGTAGGACAGGCACCCATGACTATTTGAAGCAGATACACTGCTAAAATTTTTAAAGACATAGAGAACTGAAAATTATGTGGCTATGATTTTATTTTCATGTTTTCTACAAAGAAGAATGACAATTAAGCTAAAAATAGAATGCTTATATGAAGGATGCCCCACAGTAATCGGGACATCAGAAAGAAAGCACCTAGCATTTTCACTGAACACAAGTCTCCAGTTACTGACATTTCCAAGATTCTGAGGCAACTTCCAGGTGGAAGCACAGAAATGTTGTTGGTGATGGTGATTCCCCACATACCATGGAAAACAGAAAGGTGACAGAAGATGCGAGAAGTTTAAAGTTTAAATGTTGTGGTATGCAAAGGAGAAAATAAGAAAATTCTGGAAATCAAAGATAAAAGAACTAGTTGTTTCTGCCTGACAAAAAAAATGTTAAATAACTAAATAAAGAAACAAACAACATCCTGTATTTGTATTCTGTATTCCTATATGCACTTAAGAAAAACTGAAGGAAAACATAATCTCTGTCAAGAATTTGTCATGGCCAAAAAAAAAAAAAAAAACTCCTCATATTCTACTTCAGTGGAGTTATCAGAACAGGAGAGCAAATGACATTATGTTGCTTATATTCAGGAAGATATAGAGAAATATATTAGAAGCGATAGAATGCTTAATAAAGAAACTTATATAACTTACACAAACATCTCTAATACCCACAGCTGCAGTCTATGTACCCAACAAAAATATGAAAACAAGAAATACTGAAAAGGTTTTGAATAGCTGAGTAGCCTGCTATTAACTAGAATTTTTTCTAAACACTACCCTTCAGCTATATTAGTGAATATATTTGCATTTCTTTGAGTAACACAAAACATATTATGCTATTGGTAATATATTGTATTAAAGTGTCTTTAAAAATAAACTGCTATTCACATACATTGTTCTCCTCACTTGATACATAACAAACATGTCTTTTGAAAGTATGAAAGGATTTATAAAACATTTACTGAAGCCATATTATTTTACTGATAAAGAAATTAAAACTTTAGTTTATAGGGTAACAAAATTTTCCAAATGTCCACGGAAAACGAGGCAAATTGGAACCCTATCTCTATGTTTAACTGCATTTAATCCTTTATATTGAATTTGCTAGTTGGTTGTCATGTCTAAGCTTCAGAATATGTTTAGGTATAATAATTGTTAGGACTTAAAAGGCAATATAATTTTTAAAGGCCATTTTGTAAGCTTCCCCACCAGAGGAGAACAAAGACCAGGAAGACTTGGACAGGAAATGCCAGACACCAGGAATCAAACCATATAAGGAACTAAAACTGCCAAGAAGCTCCAGACAGCTTCTCTCTGTCTCCTCACTAGGGACTGCCATCATTGACCCAATCCTCTTTGGCTCGGTGCTGTGTACCCCTTCCCTTTGGATATCTCTGTCCCCCATCCCCATTTCTTTAAATAAATTCAATTTTTCTTTATTCACTATCTGAGATTGCTATGTAGCCTGCCCAAATACCACCAACTTTAACCTTTCAATAATCTAAATTACATATTCAGTCACTATCATTCCCATACCTTTACACATTGAAGAGATAACATCATAAAAACAAATAATACTTTCTTCTACTTTATTCTCCTCATAATGTGTGAGGGGGGAATGGACAAAATGTTCTAATTAGTCATAAAATCTAAGTTTTACCATTAATGGTAACTAAAGCTGTGTATATAAATAAGTAGAAAAAATGCTTAGAAAATAATGGCAAAGAGACATGACAGAAAATGATTTATTTTTATATTTAAACTGTGATCAATCACTACACAGAAGTTTGTTCACTGCTGGAACCTAACACTAAGCATAAAAGTCTTTGAGATTTTTAAGATTACTAAACACTGGAGTAAAATTAACGAAACTAAAGTTAGAAAGTAATTAACACTGTGTTTTCTCTTTTAATTTAAAAAGAAAATGAAGTTCTGGTTCAGCAACCATAGCTTAGAATTTCTTTTAAGTCCTCTCCCTACCCCTTTCTCTTCAACAAGCTTCTTCCTTTAGCTGGTGGAGATAGCTAGTAATGCAAGCTTGAGTTAACAAACAAAAAAGACATTAATAAAAATCCTTATTTCTGATATCATAATTATATTTTTTTCTTTATTCAAAATCAGAACAAAGGTTTTTACACTTTCCAGAAATAGAGTCATTATAAACTGTCTCTGTATATGTTTTTTAGGAGTACCTAGATATTTTCTTCCAAGTTCATTAGCTTCATAGTAAGTTTTCCTTTTGTTTTATGACTATTCATTTCACCACACATAAAATAAATGTTTTATCTTGATAGCTTCAAAAAAAAAGTAGGCATTTAAAAAATCTTTTAATTTTGCATAGTGTTTTTAAGAGATAGCTTTTCTTTCTATCAATCACCCTCCTCTCCTTCTTTCTCCACCAAAAGGGAAAAAAATATGGAGAAGAGATGCATGAAGGTCAAGACTGAAAAGTCATAAACCATTGTGAATAATGTCAGGACTGTAATTTAATTAGTGCCCCATCTGTCACTTTCTGTTTGACGAGCACTAAATGTCCAATTATCATTTAATATCTGCTCTAATCAGTTCTGGCAAATTTTTCAGGCACACAAGAGATGACATTAATAGATGAAAGTGAGGCCACTCTTGCCACATTATCAGAAAGAAATCTTGAACAGCATTGACTTAAAATTGGGAAGGTAAGAATTTATTCCAATTAGTAGTAAGACATTTTATATCAGTGTTGTGGGTTGTTTAAAAAATTCTTTGTTCTCACAAGAGGTTAATGAAGTAGCCATACCTATGATTCACCAGAAATTATCTTATGGATTCTAAAATAAAAACTTGAAGTATTATCTATGTACTCAACAACCCTTCATGCAATATCTTGGAAAACCATCTACTTCTGGGTTAGTGATCTACCTCTTATAAACTAGTTTTTTCACAAACCAATGCATTTTTAGGGTGCGTTGAATCTGCAGTGAGTTTTGTAAGCAAAGCATATGCTGAGTCCATTTGGGACACTGTCTTTTGTAAAACAGGAACATAATTTATTAAGGTAATCTTCATTTAAAAATAATAATACTGCAATTGTGAGCTAATTTTTATGACAGTAAAATTATAGAAATCTTACAAATTTATTTCCTATTGATAAAAATTACATTGGCATTCCATTTGTGGCTACTACTGATCATTTTGGCTGAATTTTAAAAATTTGGAATTATAACCCAAAAGCTTTTATAACTGTTGTCAAAATACTGAAGGCATGTAATAATCCATGCGTCATTCTTCTATCATCATTATTAATATTTTGGTGCTTCTTCCTATTTTTTTTCTTTTAATATACAAAAATAAAAAGCTTTTATTATTGATTGAAAAAGTGAAAACCTTAAAAAATTTCACATTTTCCAGATAATAATTGCAGAAGAGGTTATTAAGAAAAAAAAAAAAAAGGTGATGGTGGGAGAGACCAAGAGTATACTTAACTTGCTCAACACTGGAACAAAGATATTTTAATTACTTCTTCCTACAGCATTTAATATTAACTATAAATATCTCTTTAATCTGAATTTAGTCTGAAGCACATATCCCCAAGATAAATAAAACTGTACCCTATTCATTCAACAGCAAGAAAAAGTGTTAAACATTTAGTTTGTGTCTGATTTGCTACAGGTAACCAGAGAAGAATTGGGTTAATTTCATTTGGATTCAATATAGTAAATTTTTGCATTTCAATTATTGGGATTAAGGTCTAGTTGAGTGGCTTCTGTTAAACAAAAACAAACAAACAGACTTTTGGATTATACAGGTGATCTGTATATGCTTATGAATTAAATATCTGCTAAACCTTTGACATATTCTAATACATGGCCTATTTATTCACTGCAGTATTTGAGCCTAAACTTTCTTCAGCTGTGCCTTTCTCTTTTCTTTCTTCTTTGTTATGTGTCCTTGATGTAAATGTTTAAAATCAGTTACATAGGAGAATAAAGCTCCTTCCTAATGATTCAAAACTGAATTATTAAATACTAGTAGCCCTGCACCCGAATCCGTGCGCCAGTAGCTCTCTGTGGGGCCTGGCTGCTCCGTGCCTGCTGCCCAGAGGCTCTCTGCAGACCAGAGGCCCATCTGCAGCTGGGCGCAGAACACTTGCCTCGTTGCCAGGGAGACGACTCGAGCGTTCACCCCCTCCCCCCTGGCTGCCCCATGCCTGCTACCCAGAGGCCCTTCGCAGCTGGGGTGAAATGCTTGCCTCGTCACCACAGCAATGAGGTAAGCATTCCGCCAGGCCGCTCAGGCTGCCCACTCTCAGCAGCTGCCCCACCCCCCGGGACTGGGGGACTCCGGCAGGGCTGAGAGGACTGGGTGCCACCATCTTGTGGCTATGGGAGCGGCCATCTTTTGTGATGGAGTGATGGTTAATTTGAATATTACCCTTTTATTAGATAGGATTAGATTTTCCTAGTACAAGTTTTCATTAGCAACCAGTAAAGATTTTTTCTTGACTGGCTTTTTCCTTTAATGAGACAGTACATCTCATAGAAAATTGTGGCCCTAATTTAAATTTTCTTCCTAAATGAAGTGACTTGTATCTCCACAAGTTACCCTTCCCAGGAAAATGCTCTCATGAAACTGATCTCTATATGCCCTTTAGTAGTTGCTAATTTTAGATAGGACAAAGGTCTCAGGGTCTGAGCCATTCCTACTAAATGCTCTTCTTGATAAGTGTTAAAATGTAGCAGTATTTTGCAGATGGAACAAGATGAACTTGACAGGAGCCCAACCAGATAAGTGTAGTCAACTGTAAGAAGAAAATCTGTAATTGACCAAGTAGTGTATATGAGCAATGGTTAAGCCTCCCTTCGGGAGATAGAGCTTTGGATATAAATCCCTGGTCTCTTCCTGGCACAACCTCATCTTGTTCTTGAATAAAGCACCCCAAGTGACTAATCCCTTGAGTTTGGTAACAATAACAAGACAAAGAAAGGTTTTTGATAGGTCCTCTTCCGTGATTATAACTAGAGATTTAAAATGAAGCCCCTTGCCTTACACTATATTCAAGCTACATTTATAGTGGAACAAATGCCATTACTAAAAGATTTACATTCCTGTCATTGAAACTGAGATTGGACTGAGGGCGGCTTGATTTCAGCAAAAATTTGTCAGGCTGTGGTGCTTCTGTTTGACTCAATTATTCTGCCCACCCAAAAATCCAATTTCCCTCAAAGTATTTATAGCATGGACCCTTGCTTTGTGGGACTTTGGCAGAAGAAAGAGACAGGAACTGTAATGCTACTGCACATACGGGTAAGTTCTCTTTATAAATATCTCTGTGGGTATTCGTTGCCCTATAACTTGTAAAATCCTACTGAGTTCATGAGCCAGAATGTTAATTGTCAGATTTTAAAAGCACTAGCAGGGACATCCTGAGTCACAACTAAAGGAAGTTCTGTGGGGAAAGAAAAGTAAAACCAAGCAGCCAATTGAAACCCCAAAGTATTCTTTCCCCATAGGAACAGCTCAACATATGAGCCCTTTTCTATGAGATGGAACATTATTGATCCAAAATGCCACCTTTACAGTGCATGCTTCAAAGAACAGCCTCAATTTCGAAGAATAGTGCAAGACTATAAAAAATGTTTCTAGACTCTCCACCCTGTATTAATGACATGTGTTTCAGTTTAGGTGTTTGGAGCCAAGGAGCTCATTTAGCTAAGTCATCAGTGTTTGTTTGTATCTCTTAACTAAGTAGTTATACTAAATATTTATCCCAACTACCTTGGGGAACTAGTAGAGGGCACTTTCTGAAATAGAACAGGAAGCCACGGGTTTCATCTGGTTTGGAAGGCAATTTAGACACCTCTGGTGTGATACCACAAAGCACGTCATTTTCATAGGCAAAGAGCAGCTGCCAGAAACCTAAGGACCTACAGACAGAAAGCTCTGACTCCTCCACTAATTCACTCACTAGATTTTACACTCAGTTCCTAGTGCTCATTTCCTGTCCACCCTTAATTTAGTAAATTCACTCAGGACTAGATGTATTACTTACAGGAAACTAGAGGGGAAAAAAATCTATGGCATATTGAAGAGCTGTAAACTCCTCGGAAGGCAACAAGGGAGTCCTGCTGTCTTTGATTTCGGTGATTCCAGAGAACAGGGACACCCTGCAGGGCTCCATGGAGAACGAGGTTCTTTAGGAAAGGCCAGAACTGTTTAGTCAGTAACCTTCCATTTCCCCCACTCCGAAAAGTGCCAAATCACCTCACAGCCAGAGGGCATTGACACCCGTTTCTCTCTAGGCCATTGCATACTGATACTAACTCATTAAATATATATTTAAATCAGACAGTAGAGTTAATTAAATATGTATTTAAATAACTCAGTAGATCAAGTGTCGAAAGAAGGCATTTCTCCATTTTCTCAAGTTCTGTGAACTTTAATTAAGACCTCTGAAAAGCTATTTCATTCCAGAAATTTACTTCTTTTACTTGAGAACTTCTAGGGACAACAGACAAGTGGTGGCCACCCATAGGAAATACGCATCTTTTGATAATCTCTCGTCAAGTGCTAACCTTTCTGCCTCTCAAATAAAACAAATATTTAACTGAATAGAAACAATCTCATGAACTTTACAGGTTAAGAAATATTCTCTCGGCTCCTACATTTCAGGGTAAATATTAATTTTAACTATCCAGTTTATGATTTTCTCCTAATATGACCCAATATCACAACAACAAAAAACCAAAATCACCTGGACAGATCTGAAGGAGGTTCAGGTACTGTTTACCAAGTGAACTTATTTCACAGTAACACTGTTGTCTTTGAATGTAATTGCCATTCTCTCACCATGAGCTTGGATTAATTTTTAAAGCCCACAGGTATGCTGTTTAATATATTGCTGCTTCTTTAAATGTAAAGTCTCAGGAGCCTGAAAGAGGTAATATGACTCCAGACAGAAGCTCATTTTACTGTCTTCAAAAGGCACCCCGGAGGACTAAATAATTGGGCCCCTTGTTTAGAATCTAGAGCCAACACTTTGGATTTGTAAATATGAAATTTCACAATTCCGAGTTTCTCACTGAGTGCCAACACTTATTTCCAAGTTCTTCAGAGAAGCAATGGTAATTTGGCCATTTACAGACCAAGACAGGACACACATTGGGAAATGTGCAGGAACAAGTACAGTAAACAATGTTGCCTCATTAAAATTCAAGCTGCAACTTCTAAACCAGATGGGTTAGCAGAAATTTCTGCATGGCTCATGAAAGAAAATAGCATATTTTCATTAAGGGGGAAAAAAACAACAACACGAGTTTATTGGTAGACCACATTCTGAAAAGCAAAAATACGGGTGATAATTATGAAAATTTACCTTAAGGAATCCCATACCCCACTTCTTTTCATATAAATTTAGATTTGAACTTATATACTTTTATGAGACTGGAAAAAATAGGACACAATTAAAAATGCAAAAGGCTTTTTCAATATTAATTTCAATTGTCAAACAAACTAACGAAAAGTTCATGGTCTAAAGCTTTCATAACAGGTAATGAGTCAGAAAAGGACCAGGTCCCGGGGCATGCAGTCTGAGCCACCAGCAGCAGCACTAGACGGGGAAGACAGCACGTCTGACATCCTGCAGATAACGGGCGGGCCTTGTACACAGAGTGGGACAAAAGTAGGTCTACAGTGATTACGCCAGAGTTTATTCTCGTATTATAATGTATTGATTATTGTATTATTTTCCACACGAACAACTGTAAACCTACTTTTACCCCACCCGGTACATTGTGTTTTAGGGAAGAAAGATGTTAAGTGATTTAGAAAGAATTTGCATTGGCTCTAGTTATGGAGTGGTGGGAAATGTAAAGCAGAGCTGTTTTAGTATAGCTGTACAGTTCCAAAGAAGCATATATTCACTACTTTTGATTGGTTTGGGGCAATAGTCTTGAACGTTGATGCGTAAGCAGGATGCGGTGGCATCTGGTGGCTGGCTGCTTCTTTTCAGATAGCTGCCTGGAGGTTGAGTCACAGCTCCAACTCACACCCAGGGAGGGGAGCCGTCTTCTGTTGGTCCACAGCTATCTGCTGGTTCATCACCCCTGCCTCTTTTCTCACTCTCTGGACAGCTGTAATTTGATTTAGGACCTCTCAGCATTTTTCTATCACAATAGTTAATATATGTCAATATTAAATGAATTTAACATTTGTGATTAAAAATAAACCAAAATGGGTAATGGCTACTGTGCTTTATTAAAGTGTATAAATCTTAATGTAACTAAAAAAGCATAAGAGGTTTTTTTATTCAGTATCCTCATCAACAATTACCTTATACTATATAACCACCTAAACATTTTTATAGAAAAATTTAGAAAATAAATAGACAATTTTTGGAAACAAAGATAAAAATAACTAAAAACAGATTTCCCCCTCATATTTTAAGTAAGAAGACTACATTGGTTACTTTTATATTATTAATATGGAAAAAAGTAGTTTGAGAATTGTAGCAAGCTCCTACTCTTATAAAAAAGTTTTTAAAAGTTTTAGGAATAAGATCCACTCACTTTAAGCCTCTTTTTCTAAGATGATTTTAAATGTATAATGCATAAACAAAATTTTAAAATACATTTTCATAAAGTGAAAGGATGTGCCTGCAACCAAGGTACATGCCCTTGACGGGAATCGAACCTGGGACCCTTCAGTCCACAGGCCAATGCTCTATCTACCAAGCCAAACCGGTCAGGGCCACAAAATAATTTTAAAAGATAACAGCTTATTGCTTTATTAATAACTAGAGGCCCAGTGCATGGATTCATGCACTGGTGAGGTCCCTTGGCCTGGCCTGCAGGGATCAGGCTGAAACCAGCTCTATGATATCCCCCAAGAGGTCCTGGATTGCGAGAGTGCACAGGCCAGGCCGAGGGACCCCACCCGAGCACAATCTGAGCTGGGGAGTGACTGTGGGAGGACTCCAGTGCGTGTCCGGCCCATCTCGCCCAGTCCCGATCAGCCGGACCCCAGCAGCAAGCTAACATACCAGTCAGAGCATCTGCCCCCTGGTGGTCAGTGCACGTCATAGCGAGATTACATCATAGTCAAACAGTCAAACAGTTAGACACTTAGCATATTAAGCTTTTATTATATAAGACTAGAGGCCCGGTGCACGAAATTCGTGCACGGAGTGGGGTTGTCCCTCAGCCCAGCCTGTACCCTCTCCAATCTGGGACCCCTCAAGGGATGTCCGACTGCCCGTTTAGGCCCGGGCCTAAACGGGCAGTCGGACATCCCTCTCACAATCCAGGACTGCTGGCTCCCAACTGCTTGCCTGCCTGCCTTCCTGATTGCCCCTAACTGCTTCTGCCTGCCAGCCTGATCACCCCCTAACCACTCTGCTGCCAGGCTGTTTGCCCCCAACTTCCCTCCTCTGCCAGCCTGGTCACGCCTAACTGCCCTCTCCTGAAGGGTTGATCACCTCCAACTGACCTTCCTTGCAGGCTTGGTCCCTCTCAACTTCCCTCCCTTGCAGGCCTGGTCCTTCTCAACTGCCCTCTCTTGCAGGCCGGGTGCCTCCCAACTGCCCTCTCCTGCTGGCCATCTTGTGGTGGCCATCTTGTGTCCACATGGGGGCAGGATCTTTGACCACATGGGGGCAGCTATATTGTGTGTTGCAGTGATGATCAATCTGCATAGTATTCTTTTATTAGATAGGATAGAGGCCTGGTACAGGGGTGGGGGCCAGCTGGTTTGCCCTGAAGGGTGTCCCTGATCAGGGTGGGGTTCCCTTGGGGCGTGGGGCAGCCTGAGTGAGGGGCCTGTGGTGGTTTGCAGGCGGGCCACGCCCCCTGGCAATGCAAGCAGAGGCCCTGGTATCTGGAATTTATTTTCCTTCTACAATTGAAACCTTGTAGCCTGGAGCAGAGCCAAGCCTGGGGCTCCCTCCGAGGCCCGAAGCCATTTGAGTTGGGGTTATAATTGAAACTTTGTTGCCTTAAGCGGGTGGGCCCAGCCAGGGTGTGTGGAAAGCTTTGCTTCCCCTGTTGCAGGCGGCAACCCTGGCCTGCTCTCTCAAGCTCCATTCTGCTGCCATTTGTTTGAATTTGTTTACCTTCTATAATTGAAACTTTGTAGCTTGAGTGGAGGCTTAGGCCTGCAAGGGCTGGCAGAAAGCTTGGCTTCCTCTGTTACCTAGGAAACCTTGCTCTCTGTGGCTGTAGCCATCTTGGTTTGGGTTAATTTGCATGCTTGCTCTGATTGAATGGTGGGCGTGGCTTGTGGGTGTGTCGGAGGTATGGTCAATTTGCATATTTGTCTATTATTATATAAGATTGTCAGCTACTCCAAGCCAGATTTGACTCTGGGTACTGGGAATTCAACACCAAGTGAAAACAAGTCCCCTCCTTTATGAAGCTTTTAGTCAAGTCCCCACCATTAACTGCTACTGCCTTTATAATAAGGAAGCATTTTAAATCATTTTTATTTTTAAATTCAGCCCACCAGATAAAAATGTATGACATAGGCAGAAATATTTACTTTAAGGCTAACATGATTGCTGTTTGAAAACTGATTTACTCTATGTAAATTAATATAGTAGTTTCTCAACTTCACAACTGAAATAATGCTTTATTTGTGGGAAGAGACTAACCAATTAGAATTACTTGTATAACATTCTTTGTTTCTTCATTTCATTTTGCCATAGGGAAAATGATTTTACATTCAAGAATCAGGAGCCACACAGACAACTCAAACATAACATAAATAGGTAAAAGAAAATGTGCCCAAAGCTCAGGATGAATTATAAAGAATAATGTAAATTTCATGTTTTGGGTTCCCAATATGGAGGAGTCTCTCGCTCTTTCAAAAGCAGCAGGACATCTTGCAGTTGAATGAAGAAGACAACCATAATCATCCTACCTATAAATAACAGTTGTCAGTCTCAACATTTTAGGGAAAAATTGAAATAAAGATACAATACATATATATTAAGAGAATTATTTTTAGTTTGGGAACCTGCAATTTTTGTGTAAAAGTTAAAATGTGCATTTGCTCTTTTATTTCCAATGAAGGAAAATCATGATTACAATCTGAAACCACTTTAGTGTATTTTCAAGCAAATATGCTTTTTACCCAAAAATAATTCACTAAAATAGTCATAAAATAAAAATTAAAATAGATATATGGGAATTTATAAATTAAACAATATGGCAAGTTTTCCACTTTCCTATATTAACAAATGAGTTGCAAATTTGTGTGAATCTATTGGTTTGTGCATTCATTATCACATTCAGGAATGAATGCTACTGTTAAGAAAAAAGTCCATAAAGCTAGCCTCTTGAAAAAAAAATTATATTCTTTTTTTTAATTCTTATCTCCACTTTTTATCTTTTCCAATTTTTCCCCCCTCCATTTTATACTGCTGTGGAATCACCAAGTGATGCTCATACCATTGGCATAGGTAGCTAGATATTAAAGGAAGGAAGCAAAGGGAGTGGGACATTAAGAAGCCTAATAAACTGGGAAGCAGAGTCCAATATTGATCCTACTTTACTAGGCAGCTACAGCTTCACACACACCCCAGGGAACCACCCACCCATTCCTGTCAGATTACTGCGGGGAGGGATAGAAACATAAAGGGAAAATTCCTCTGTTGGGCACATGCGCAGCAGAAGCTAAGATGGCAGCCATAAAGGCCAGTCTTTCTAGCCTGGGAAAATGATGAATTTGGATAAGGGACACCAAACCCCAGAAGATATAGGAAATGGGTTGGTTAGGGGGAGGATCACTGCCAGGCCACAGAAGTTGATTGGTTAGTTTGAAAGGGTGCCGGGTTCTTCCCAAGTCTCTCTCTCTCTCTCAGTAACATGTGCTTCCTCCCCCCAACCTCCCTCCCTTCACTCACCAGGTTTCTCTTCATAGCAGCCATGTGGCCCTAGCAGCTGCCTGGGGCCCATGGCAGATCATGAAGGTCTGGGCACAGCCCCAGCTGGATCGTATTCGGGAACAGACTAAGCTTGCCAGATGAGAACAGAGACATCAACTGAACCAATGGCCCAAAATGTCTGGACACTGGCCCTATTTCTGGCCCCAATGAAGACAAGGCTGGATTTTTCCAGAGCAGGATGAACAAAGATGAGACACTGGGAACCCAGGGGCAGGCAATCTTATTTTTCCTCTACAATGAATCTTACCTCTAAACCTCATCCTCCCACTTGTGAGTTCCCTAAATGCTTTTCTCCTGACTCCATAAAAGGACACCATTTCTACCTACAATATTTCCACGGGCAACAATGCCTCCATTCCCTTCTGTACATCCCGACCTCCCAACTCTTTTAATTTCACACATCAAATAACACCTGCACAGTCTTTCATTCTCTCTGATCCTTTAAAATGTCTGATATGCTACTGTCATATACATTTTGGAGGGAGTGTCCTACAAAGCTTTAGAACAGGCTATGGATTTATGTTCACAGGAATCTGCACAGTGTCTCATCTTCTCTCACATTATTGCATCATTTGTAGAGGTGTAAGCAATGTTTTAATTTTCAAATGGTCCGCAAAGCCTTAGAAATGAAATTGAACTATCTGAGGCCAACTTGTAAATTCATATAAATATTTGTCCTGCATTCTTGGTTGTGGATAGGCAGAAACTAACAAAGAGGGGGAAATTGAAAGGAAAAAAATAGAATGAATTCTAATGTGTGCCTTGAATAATTGCAATAAGAAGTTTTAGCTTCTCAGTTTCCAGTTTATCTTGAGTTGTTTTTTTATATATTTTACTAATATAATAAAAGGATTTTTGTTCATGTGGAAGGCCCTGTCTGCTGAAAATAATTTCAGAAAAAGATAGTATAATTGCCCTCAAGTCCCTTCCTTCTTCCACCCACACCTTTTAATTAAACATATATATTCAGGTATGTGACATTTTAAATGTATGAAATTTGCATTTCAATAAAATACCTTAAATTGTTCCTACTAAAGAGGCAATAAAAAATTTAAATCATCCAATATATTGTAATAGGAAGTTTCCCATGGGAGGAGGTGATAATAAGACAAAAACAATTAGAATTAATTGAATTATTGAGCAAGAAAGCAGATACAGGACTAGCGAACAAAATGTAAAAAAGGAGCAATATGAATGTGCCCTCCAAGGAGGAGACTTTGCCATTCAGAAACACAAGACATATCCAAAAGCATGCAAACTCATAATTTTTTAAGAGGGAAAGGAGACATTGTTTTGATAAACTCAAATGAGTTGTGAAGGTCATCAAGATCATCTAAATATCTTTGAATGTTACCTTAAGCTCATTGATAAAATGGCTCAGAACAAGTATGCAACACTGAGTGATAATGTCCAGAAAACCCTTCAATTGTATTTGCTTGGTTATTGATACTCACTGCATCAATGCCATATTACTACATATGCTTCCATGCAACAACATTTTTCTGTGGGTTGAAAATTTTGAAAAAGAAAATTTTAATATCATTAATTTGTAGAACTAAGATATAAAATGTTATACATTTATATGTAAATAACTAAGTAGTTCCATTACTTTTAATGTAAACACTCTGCTCAAAAAGATGAGGACCAACATCCAAGTGCCAAGAAATGTGAAAACTAGGACTACCATGAGCACAGGTTTTCAATGGTTTTCTAGACAAGTTATTGTATACTGTAACCCAATCAGAACTAGTAATAAAGAAAATTTGATTTACAAAGATCTCATGATAAGATAAATATAAAAATTTTGATACAAAATCAAGAAAATGATAACTGAAACCATTTACAGTCATAGAAATGTGCATTATTTGATTATTTGCCAGGTGTGATATGTTGATTATCTATCTATATATATAAAAGCCTAAGCAACCATCACAACCAAACGGACGACCAAAAAGGCTGCATGGGGTGACTAGGCCGGCAGGGGGGTTAGTGAGGGGTGACCAAACGACTGAGCAGCAGGCTGCATGGGGTGACTAGGCCAGCGAGGGAGGCAGTTAGGGGCAACCAGGCTGGCAGGGGCGTCAGTTGGGGGTGACCAGGCCAGCAGGAGGGGAAGTTAGAGGTGATCAGGCAGACAGGCAGGTGAGCAGTTAGGAGCCAGTGATTCCAGATTGTGAGAGGGATGTCCGACTGCCGGTTTAGGCCTGATCCAGGATCGGGCCTAAACCAGCAGTCAGACATCCCCTGAGGGGTCCCGGATTGGAGAGGTTGCAGGCTGGGCTGAGGGGTCCCCTCCCTGGTGCATGAACTTCATGCACTGGGCCCCTAGTGTATATGTATGCATATATATATATATATATATATATATATATATATATATGCCTAAATGACCATCGCAACCAAACGGACGACCAAAAAGGCTGGATGGGGCGACTAGGCCGGCATGGGGGTTAGTGAGGGGTGACCAAATGACTGAGCAGCAGGCTGCATGGAGTGACCAGAATTTCATGCACTGGGCCTCTAGTATAAATATAAAAGCCTAAGTGACCGGCCGGTAGTTATGATGCGCACTGACCACCAGGGGCAGATGCTCAATGCAGGAGCTGCTGAGTGATAGCAAGTTTGCAGAGTGTCCTCTCGCACTCCGGGACCCTTCAGGGGATGTTGAACTGCCAGTTTCAGCCCAATCCCCTCAGGTCAGGCTGAGGGACCCCACCTGCCAGAGGGACCCCACTCACTCCACAGACGTCCTTGAGCCCCAGTGCTGCCCCAGGTGCAGTGGGCCACAGAGGGACTGTGGGAAGTTGGCTCCAGGGCATGTCTAGCCCTTCTCGCCCAGCCCTGCCCTGCCAGCCACCTTCTAATTAATTTACTTTCGAAGTGCACGAATTTGTGCACCAGACCTCTAGTATAGAATAAAGACAAATAAATCGAGTAGCCTAAGTAAATGATAGCTAACAATATTTAGCATTTGCTATTTTAGAATGTTAGGCTTCATTAGAATGTTCTTATATTTTAGTCTGAAGGGGGAAATTTACATTTTAGAAAATAAAAATTCATAACTAGGTTGAATTAAAACTGATTTCTCTAATAGAAATCTGGATAAAATATGGAGTCAAACATCTGTGAGTAAAACTACAAAAGAGAAGGTTATGTAAATTAGCAAGAAGGCAGAGTCAAAAGCAAAAGATGAATGAATAATAAAATAAGGAAGAATTATTAATAGCAAATACCTATCCTATGTACTGCCCACTGTATGTCAGGCAATGTTATTGCCTTATTCGTGTGTGTGTGTGTGTGTGTGTGTGTGTGTGTGTGTGTGTGTGTGTGTTCCTTATTGAAAATCTATTATTCCCAGTTTGCAATAAGAAAACTGAAGTATGGAGAATTTAACTAACTACTCATTCTTGGTGCAGAGCTGGGTTCAAACTCAGGAAGTTGGTTCCTAAGTATGTGAGTATGTGATCTTATATGTTGTAATACACTGCCCATGGAGTAATGGTATTAAAGAGGATGTATACCAGAGAATTTAGCAAACCAAGGAAACAGAAAAATATAAAATAATTAAACATGATTTTGGCATTAGTTATTGAGACAAGAAAAATAGTTAATATCACTCCCCTTAAAGCAATTCTAAAGTTACATTGGTGTCAAAGAAAGGACAGGCAATTTTGTCCTTTTCTTTTGAAATCCAATTTATGATGTCCACTGTTGTAAATATTCAGTAATAGCTGTGATCTATAAATATTTAATAAAAATGAAGTCATGAGTATAACTCAGACTACATTCTAATTAAAAATATAAAGAAGACTGGTAGTTACTTTCCCCAAAAACTTCCAGATGGTGCTTAACCAGTATACGTAACTATATTTAAGAATAGCATAATTTAAATAAAAATGCAAAAACAATTTGTCATTTATAGCAAGCAGCATCGGTAAAGATTCAATGACTTTATCACAGTCCTTTTACTAGATAGTATTTCTATAATTATCCACTTTACTACAAACTTTCTTGCCCCTGGTTTAATAATTCTAAAGTATTTTGTCTTTGAGGC
This sequence comes from Eptesicus fuscus, assembly GCF_027574615.1. Lineage (NCBI taxonomy): Eukaryota > Metazoa > Chordata > Mammalia > Chiroptera > Vespertilionidae > Eptesicus > Eptesicus fuscus. The sequence goes on from NC_072486.1 coordinate 22,588,893, forward strand.
TTTGAGAAAACTTAATAATAGAAAGCACTCAGAGCTTGAAAGAAGTTAGACTTACTTAACTACAAGCAACGTAAGAGGGCTCTAGTCATCTTCTTAATATTCTACTTATCTTACCAAATAATAGAGAAACATGTAAATTGACCGTACCTTCGCTATGCCCACAGCCAATCAGAGTGAGTATGCAAATTAACCCAACAAAGATGGCGGTTAATTTGCATACATATCTGGGTCCTAGGAACCTCCTTGGCACCCAGGTCACTCCCAGCTGGCCATCGGGCAGAGGCTTTAGGCTTGGGAAGGGTCGAGCCTGCGATCGGAGGGGCGGGGGTCCCCTTCCCAAGCCTAAAGCCTGGGGTGGAGGCTTTAGGCTTGGGAAGGGGCCAAGCCTGTGATCGGAGGTTCCTGGCGGGGGGTGGGGGGACCCCCTTCCCAAGCCTAAACCTGGGGTGGAGGCTTTAGGCTTGGGAAGGGGTTGAGCCTGTGATCAGAGGTGGCAGGGCGGGAACCCCTTCCCAAGCCTAAACCTGGGGAGGAGGCTTTTGGCTTGGGAAGGGGCTGAGCTTGGGATCAGAGGGAATGGGAAAAAAATCAATGGAAACATATCCTCAGGGGAGGAGAAAAAGAAAAAGAAAATAAAGAAAGAAATGCCATATCCTATTAAAGACACATCTTGAAAATGCTTAAAGAAAGTTGTCATTTTTTCTTGGTGAAGGGACTAGAGTCCGTGTTGATGAAAATACCTTGGCGGCTGTGGTGACTGGCAGTGGCTGCAGCAGCGGGGTGATGGGGCGGGCACCTTCCCCTGATCAGCCCGGTTGCCTCAAGCAAAGGGAGGCCAGACTTCGGCTTAGGTCTGCTCCCAATGAGGAGCGGGCTTAAGCCATCCGTAGGACATCCCCTGAGGGCTCCCAGTATGTGAGAGGGGGCAGGCTGGGCTGAGGGACCCCTCCCCAGTGCACGAATTTCATGCACTGGGCCCCTAGTATTAAATAATAATCCAGAGGCAGGGTAGAAAGAAGTTAGTGGAAAATCCCAACAAGTCGAGTGAGGATGTAGGAACTGACGTCCTCTCATAGAGCCCCCACCTCATGCATGATCAAAGGAAACAGTTTATTAAAAAAAAAAAAAAAATCCCTGGGGTGGTCTTGGAAGTCACAACAAAAAGGCCCCCTATCAACTGGAAGCTGGAGTCAGAATTTGGCATCACAAACCTTGGAGACAACTGCCCCTTTGGAAACAAATAAAATTCCAACAACTAACTGACCACATCACTCAGCAACTCACATGCTACTTGGCCTGTGTGCACTTGGACACGTGCTCCTTGCTTCTTTCAAAGCGGAGCCCACGCCCTGGCCTCTTTCTATTTCTCCACCTGAATAAAATGTGCTTCATTCTCACTGCGACCTGCTCTTGACATCTTTCCGGGTCAGGTGAAGAACCTGGAGGTTGCCTGACACTTGAAAGATCCTGGATACCAAAACCAGATATAAGAGTTACAAGACAATGAAACATACCAACTGATATTCTTTATTAATATAGAAGCCAAAATTCTAAAAGTAAATTAGAAAATTGAATCCAGCAATATATTAAAAGGATAATACATTTCAAGGGGAGTTTATCACAGGAATGCAAATTTAGGATACAATTCAAAATCAATCAACGTCATTAACCATGTTAAAAACAACCAAAAATATGGTTATACTGCAGAAAAATAGGTTATGAAATCCAACATCTATTCCTGATAAAGGGCATCTTTGAAATCCTACAACTAACATCATATTTAACAGTGAGAAAATACATGTTTTATCCCTAAGATTAGGACCAAGGTAACAATATATCCTCTTATCACATCTATCTCAAATTCTACCAGAAGCTCTAGCCCAATACAAGTTAGCAAGAAGAAAAAAGTTGCATTCAGATGTAAAGAAATAAAACTGTCTTTGTTTGCAAATTATGTTATTCTCTATGTAGGAAAAGCTCCTAGAAGTACTATATAAGTTTAGTAATATTGCAGCACTCATGATTAATATAGTGAAATAAACTGTATTTCTACACATCACTAATGAATAATGGATAAGCTATGAAATGGAAACTTTATCTAAAAATCCGAACAAGTATTATGGAACTAAAAATTATGATATATGAATTCAAAAATTTATTAGATATGCTTAACAGATGATTGGACACGGAATAAAAAAGTATAAACAATTCCTCCTTGGCGCTGCCTATGGAGGTGGCAGCCATCTTCTACTCGGCGAACTTTGGTTACCCTACAATTACGGTGGACAGGAGGAAACAGATTTGGTAGCTGAATTAGGTTATCAATGAATTATATAGCCACCCAGATGCTTTGTTGCCAAAAATTTATGTGAGGGGCTGCGTTATTCAAATCTGTCCCAGGTTATCCATCAATATTGATCAAATTAATTGGGTAACTGCTAAATCACAACATTGTTTTGAGCTAAAAAAAAAAAAAAAGAAAAAGAAACCACAGTTAGAGTCCCTCTGCTGCCTATTTTAAAGCACTGAGCGCATTTCTAATCTAAGTAGTACTCTGGAGCCAGAAAGACTTAACTGCTATCTTAGAGGGCTACCTACATGCTGAGAATAATGGAATTAATAAAAAATCCTTTGGGTTTGAGTTCAAAATGTAAAATATCTTTCTATTTCTCTAGAAACCTCGAGGTGTCTTTTTTTCTCTGAAATTGTTATCTGTACAAAATATTCAGAGCCAAATAAATACACTGTTCAGAAAGCAAAGAAATTCATTTTAATTAAAACAAGTGTGTGCCTTTTGCTTGCTTTCCCCTTTTGAAAAATTCCAATACTCACAATAAATGTTAAAATTCATATTGTCTTATTTGTGACATTTGCTTTCATAAACCATGCACTTATCAAGAGCTAATCCTATAGAGAAACTAATCAAGGAAAGTGTTACACAAATGCAAAACATGTGATTAAAGAGAGGGAAGGCAAATCTCATGCAAAGAACTGGATATTATAATGAAATTGCCACTGAATGGAGATGTGAAGACTTCAAGCTCAGTTTAATTACGCCACTGAGTGGAATCCCCTAAGACCAACAAGAATTGAACAGCTAATAATCAGTTTGTTCTTTACTGACTATAGGTTAATCATGCCCCAAACACAACCCTGGTCCCCTCTCTAATTATGAATACATTTTCAGGCCCTTCCTTTAATCTCTACACTTTTTATGGGTGCACAAATCTCAATCAGCAAACTGTAAGAGTGCCTATAACCGCTAGTGAGTGCCTTGAATGGCCTTCCTACTGTTTAGGAAGTAAATATTTACATCCTTTTGTGCCACAATGGTAAACATTGGCTGATCTTATGAGGGGATCATAGGAGGCAAGTGTATGTCAACGTAGGGCAGATGCTTTCTAAATAAAAATTATTTTTCTTTACAAAGTACTTACCTTCTTAGAGAAATCTAGAACATCATGTACATACCACACATACACACTCACACTCACATAAGCAGAACAAAAAATACTGCCCACGTTTCAATCATAAAAAGAGAATCACTGATAACATTTTCATTTATTTTCTTGCGTATACTGAGTGGCCAGATTATTATGATCTCTGAACGCATAATAATCTGGCCACTCAGTGTGTGTGTGTGTGTGTGTGTGTGTGTGTGTGTGTGTGTGTGTGTGTATTAGAGGCCCAGTGCATGAATTCGTGCATGGGTGGGTCCGGCCAGCCTGGCCAGGGGGAGGGGACATGGGCGGTTGGCCAGCCGGCCTACCTGCTGGTCGAGGGGACAATTTGCATATTAGTCTTTTACTATATAGGATATACACTGAGTGGCCAGATTATTATGCGTTCAGAGATCATAATAATCAGGCCACTCAGTGTATATATTTGGGAGAGAAATATATGTGTCTCATGTATGTGCTTACAGATTTGTAAATAATATTATATTGTAGTGTTACAATTTAACCTATACACCATCTCTAGACATACTCCCTAAATATTTAATACTTAATACTTTATGAAATATATCTAGAAGAAATATAATTTCCTCTAAAGTGGTCTAACATGCCCTAGCTGGTTTGGCTCAGTGGATAGAGTGTTGGCCTGCGGACTGAAGGGTCCCAGGTTCGATTCCAGTCAAGGGCACATGCCTGGGTTGAGGGCTCAATCCCCAGTGTGGGGCATGCAGGAGGCAGCTGATCAGTGATTCTCTCTCATCATTGATGTTTTTGTCTCTCTCTACCTCTCCCTTCCTCTCTGAAATGAATTAAAAAAAAAAATAAAGTAGTCTAACTATTTTAATAGCTCTTAGTAATCATTTCATTTGTTTCTTTTTTGACATTATAAATAACTGTTTGGTGTCAGAGGATTTAAAAATCATTTTATATTTATTATTATTTCCTTCATATATATTCAAAATAAATGAACTTAACAGTTGTTTAAATTTGCTCCCAAACACAAAAGTAAAAAAGCACTTTAGCTTTCTGAACTCACATTGTTTGATTATAATAATTTCCTCCTATAGAATTCTATATTTTTTCTTCATATAAAAATGTTTATTCCTCTGGATTTTTTTAATAGCTCAGCTATACGGATTCTGAATTCCATAGCTGCTACCACTTTTTAGTATTTTAACCCCAATATTCCGCTTATCTTCATTCTGGAAACCATTTTCCATGTAGTACACTTCTTCATTAGTTCAGAATTTGGTGGTGACAAATCATCTACTTAATATCTGCAAAATAATTGTCAATATCCTCACAGATAGCAAAAGCTATCATTTATTTATTGAATGTCCATTACATACCAAAAAGTTTACAGCTACTTCCTATGTTATAGGTTTTATTATCATCTTTTTTTTTTTCAGATGAGGAAACTGGGGTTTAGAAAGGGTGAATAACTTGCCTACTTACACCAGCCACCAAACAGCAGAGTTTTTTCAACATAGATTTGTGAGTCTAACCTTATGCTAACTTCACTGCATGACATATCCTCTTAGCCAGATAATTAACAATATGGCAGTTCAGGAAGATGGTAAGTCATGTGGAAATAAAAGTAGGGGTTTGGGGGTGTTAGAAGGTAACACACAAAGACAGCAGACTGCAGATTCAAGTCAACCCACCTTTATTCAAGTTCTGCTATTTAGCAACTCCATAAAATTAACTTATATATCCTTTCTGGGTTTCAGTGTCTTTATCTATTAAATGGGGATTATGAGAAGTATCTTATAGGATTGCTATCAGGTAATGGGTATATACTACTTTGTCTCTAATAACACATAGTAAAACCTGCATATCTATCTATCTATCTATCTATCTATCTATCTATCATCATCATCATTAATGTTATCATTTTCTAGTGTTTGGGTTTCACAATGCAAATTAGCCTATATAAGAAAGCAAATAGGAATGGGCAGATTTTGCTAAAAAAAAATAAATAAATCCAAATCTTATGCCAACAATGGTAAATGCCAGAGAACACAAATCCAGAATGGGATGGAATAGGGAGAACATGCAGTCCAAAATTCCTAACTAACATTTGATGATGGAGTTGAACAAAGGTGTGAATTTTTTTTAATTCCCTAACTTCTTGACCAATGAAATTTGAATAAGTTAATTAAGTTGTATGATTCTTTTCTTATTTCCTGCATTTAGAAAATCATTTTTTTAATCTCTTAGAATTATTTTTTCTACTGATTCTTCCAAGGGAAAATTTCTGGTGCTTTAAGATAGCTGAATAAGCATTTACACTGCCATTTTAGTTAAAGGATGTATAAGGCAATTGAGTGGACACTGTGGTGCATCACCCAGCTCCCCACTCAGGATTCAAAGGCACGCATTCCCTCTGCTTCCCAAAGTGTTGTGGTTCCATAACTCATACCTGAAATTACCCTCAGCCTAAGGAAGCAGCTTTGCCCAGTGTTGTGTCCTCTCCCTGGGCACAGTCAGCATCCAATGATTGGCTCACTGGGATCGAAGAGAGTTACATGCAGAAGCCCAGCCCCTTTGCCTCAGTTGAGACAACTCTGAGGCCCCAGCGCCCAGTTCCCTATGGAATTGGATGAAGCCTGTGCCCCAACTGTGTAGCTATTTACTTCTTCCCTCTGTTCAACTCTGCTTCCCTCACTTCTCACAGATGCTGTTCCTGTCAGGGAGGAAAAAAAATGTTACTCTTCTCTTCTAGGTTCTTGTGGCTGGTCTAAGAATTAAATTGTCATGACATAGATTAAGGAGAAAATAAAATTCAATTACACACATATGGGGTTCCATAAGAATATGGGGTCCCACAGGAAGTCAGGTAATGGGATTAACATGCCATTATGAACATGTAGGAGAAGGGGTAGGAGCTGGAACATCAAAGGGGAGAAAGGCAGTTTACATGGAGATGAAAAAACAAATGTTTAACAAACAAATGTGAGCCATGCATCGCAGAGACAAAGGGACACAGAAGAAGGACTTGGGTCTCCAAACCCTGCCGTGTTTCCCCAGCACACCTAGCCCATATTATTTATAGACTAGAGGCCCGGTGCACGAAATTCGTGCATGGAGGGGGGTTGTCCCTCAGCCCAGCCTGTACCCTCTCCAATATGGGACCCCTCGAGGGAGGGATGTCCGACTGCCCGGGCCTAAACGGGCAGTCAGACATCCCTCTCACAATCCAGGCCTGCTGGCTCCCAACTGCTTGCCTGCCTGCCTTCCTGATTGCCCCTAACTGCTTCTGCCTGCCAGCCTGATCACCCCCTAACCACTCCGCTGCCAGCCTGTTTGCCCCCAACTTCCCTCCTCTGCCAGCCTGGTCACTCCTAACTGCCCTCTCCTTCAGGGTTGATCACCTCCAACTGCCCTCCCTTACAGGCCTGGTCCCTCTCAACTGCCCTCCCTTGCAGGCCTGATCCTTCTCAACTACCCTCCCTTGCAGGCCGGGTGCCTCCCAACTGCCCTCTCCTGCTAGCCATCTTGTGGTGGCCATCTTGTGTCCACATGGGGGCAGGATCTTTGACCACATGGGGGCAGCTATATTGTGTGTTGCAGTGATCAATCTGTATATTACTCTTTTATTAGATAGGATAGAGGCCTGGTACAGGGGTGGGGGCCAGCTGGTTTGCCCTGAAGGGCATCCCGGATCAGGTGGGGGTTCCCTTGGTGTGTGGCGCCGCCTGAGCGAGGGGCCTGTGGTGGTTTGCAGGCCGGCCACGCCCCCTGGTAACCGAAGCAGAGGCCCTGGTATCTGGAATTTATTTTCCTTCTACAATTGAAGCTTTGTAGCCTGGAGTGGAGCCAAGCCAAGCCTGGGGCTCCCTCTGAGGCCGGCAGCCATTTGTGTTGGGGTTATAATTGAAACTTTGTTGCCTTAAGCGGGTGAGCCCAGCCAGGGTGTGCGGAAAGCTTTGCTTCCCCTGTTGCCAGCAGCAACCCTGGCCTGCTCTCTCAAGCTCCATTCTGCCGCCATTTGTTTGAATTTGTTTACCTTCTATAATTGAAACTTTGTAGCTTGAGTGGAGGCTTAGGCCTGGAAAGCTTGGCTTCCTCTGTTACCTAGGAAACCTTGCTCTCTGTGGCTGTAGCCATCTTGGTTTGGGTTAATTGGCATACTCGCTCTGATTGGATGGTGGGCATGGCTTGTGGGCGTGGCTTGTGGGTGTGTCGGAGGTATGGTCAATTTGCATATCTGTCTATTATTAGATAGGATTCTCTGGTCATAATGTTCTTCCTGGACCAGGACCTTTATTTAAATTACTAGTAGCCCTGCGCACGAATCCATGCACCAGTAGCTCTCTGTGGGGCCTGCCGTTCCGCGCCCGCTGCCCAGAGGCTCTCCGTGGCCCAGAGGCCCTCCACGGCTGGAGTGGAACACTTGCCAGGCTACTCAGGTTGCCCACTCTCAGCAGCCACCCCCCAGGACTGGGGGACTCCAGTGAGGCTGAGAGGATTGACTGGGCACCATCATCTTTGTGATGGAGTGATGGTTAATTTGCATATTACCCTTTTATTATATAGGATTTTAGGCAGTTATGGGGAAGGTAAAACACCCTTCCTGAGTCTTTTATGCCTTAGACATAATCAGCCTAGAATAATCTGCATGCAAATACACATACTGTGGGGTAGCAAAGTCTTGCTCCCCTACATTCCCAAGATTATTTTCCAATAAAATTCTTGCATATAAATCTTAGAGCCTGTTACCTGAAAATCAAAGCTATGGCAGGCAGAATAAAATATTTTCATGACCTCACACTTTTACTTAGGATAAAATTACTTGTGTACTTAAGCATATTTAAGTTGTATTATCTCTGTAAGCTTGTGAGGGCAAAACAAATTAAAAATATTGGAGGCTTAATTCTCACTGTTCAAAAAGAAGGAAGACTTTACCTCTTTTCTTATAGTACTTGCTTTACAAAATGTGTAATTGTAAGTCCTCTTTCTGTCTCTTTGTGATGTATGTAAAATTTTTAATTAGCCTTCTGCCTGATTGAAGACCCAGAAATGTCTTTATAAAGACCAGGGAGTCATCTCTTTGAAATGTAATCAGCAAGGAAGACAGCACTTCTATTTCCCAGTTTCTGTGGGCAGGTAGGCTAACTTTAGTGGGCTTCCTGTCCCAAGATGCAAAACTACCTTCAGTCATAAAGACTTAAAAAGTTCATTTTTCCTTTGGCTAAAGCCAATTTTCTAACACTGATGCTAACCCTATCACCAAGTAAACGTAGATTGAACTTCATGCTATGAAGTCTTCCTCCTTGAGGACTAGTTATTGTTAATCTTGGGAACATGTATTGGCTTGGCTATGCAAAAATGGTGAGGGTTCGTTCTGTCTTAGCAGTGTCTTTAACAGGTTGCTTGTGATGTGTATCACCTCTGGTTTAATGGTTACTCAATAACAAAATTGCTTTCTTTCTCTTCTACCTTGATGGAGAAGAGAAAGAAAACAATTATAGGTTGAGGACACTTTGTTTTTAATTATACTGTATCCCCAATAATATTCCATGATCTTTAATGGATAAGGCAGCCCAATAGAGTCAGATGCTTTGTCTGAAGGAGAGAACTGGCTACCTGAAGTCCTTTAGATAGTATAGACACGGACTAGCCTGAGGCTGCTGGCCTATCTACCACGGTGCTAATTCCCTTCCTATCCAGCCTAAAATTTCCAAAATTGGTCAATGTTCCATTCAGTCCTTTGGCTGACTCACACACCAGAAAATGCCCTCAGTTTAAGAAAGCTGCCTTGCCCAAGGTAGAGTCCTCTCCCTTAGCACAACCTGCATCAAATGATTGGTCACTGGGGGTGGAAGGGGGTTATACGTAAGGGAGTATCGTCTCCACCAGTTGAAATGTTTATAAAACCTGAGGAAGGTGCAAAGGCCTTCAGGTCCTCTCATGATGACAGGTTTGTTTAGGCAAAGCTTCAAATACTGATGAAGAGGCTGTCCTCTCATGGTCGTGGCGAACAGCACTAAGTAATTAGAGTTCTCTCTCTTCTTGAGCTGAGATGTGGCCTCAGAAACATTCTTTATACAGGATCACAGGTGCCCACTCCCAATAAATCAGCATTGGATCCTGGGATGATTTATGGGATTTGTCAGCTGGCACCGGAGAAAGTGTATAAAGTCTACAATTTTCTGCTAATTCATGGCAGCAGCAGCAGAAATGAAAGTACAGATAGACTGCCTGAATGAATCATAGAATGCCAGACTTGAAAGCAAGCTGCTGGAGCCTATATAAAATGAAATCTGTGGGTATCTCTTTCTAACTTCACATTCAATGACATCAACAATTTGCACCATGGGAATAGACACACATTACCAATCCAAAGGTTGTTTTATTTTACTGTTGTTGTTTTCTGGCTTGTTTGTTTTCCAATAATCCATTTTCAAACATTTACCAGCGCATCAGTGACTGAAAGCTGCATGAGAGTGAGGAACTCTGAACAAGTGAGTGCTAAGACAAGGAAGACAGTTTCAGTGACTAGATTTCATGAATTTAGTAGAATACAGTCAGGATAAAAGCAGGCTTTATTTTTGCCCTATGTCATTTTCCATATTGGTCTTTTTCAAGTGTATATAAGAGCCTCTTAATAATGTTATTTTAATCATTAATAATAAAAATTGGAACAATTGTTAAAGATATAATAGTTATAATTATTGAGATTTTAATAAGAAATTCTAACAAGCATTGGTATGGTTTGGTTCAGTGAACTAGGTACTTTCACAAAAATTATCTCTTGAATCCTTCCATAAAGGGTTCTTGAGGAGGTCTTTGACCCTGATTAAAAATGGAGAATAAACAAACTCCTCAGGTAACGGAAAGGACCTGACTCAAGTCACATGGCTAGGTAAGTTGGTAGAGGCTGTGGTTCTAACCCACTCTTGATTACTTGTACTAGTAAATGATGTATTTTTCCACATTAGGGTGATCTCTCTTTGTTCTTCCTTAAGTTATAAAAACATAAAAGAACACGGTATTCCCAGAGGAATCTCCTGAGTGAATAAAAGTACGGGAAAAACAGAAAGGCAGAAAGCAAAACCTATACAAAGAATACATCTAGCCACGTTTGGTGTCATTGATTTTAATGTTGTATCTTTGAATGAACCTTTTCATATATTTAACAAAACAAGATGTTGTATCTAAAGAAAAAAAGGAATATGTAGGACATAAGTAAAGTAAATAATCAAATAATCAATCTAATAATATTACACGCTTATTATGTGCTTGGATACTGTGGTAAGTTTTTAACATACATTCAAAACTCAACCTTCAACCCATGTTTATTGAGCTCCCATTTTGAGTCATCCATTGTTCTAGGTCAGTGGTCAGCAAACTCATTAGTCAACAGAGCCAAATATCAACAGTACAACAATTGAAATTTCCTTTGAGAGCCAAATTTTTTAAATTTAAACTTCTTCTAATGCCACTTCTTCAAAATAGACTCACCCAGGCTGTGGTATTTTGTGGAAGAGCCACACTCAAGGGGCCAAAGAGCCGCATGTGGCTTGTGAGCCACAGTTTGCCAACCACGGTTCTAGGTGATTGACTAAAGAGCGATAAAAGGGAGAGAAACCAAGATGGCGGCATAGGTAAACACCTAAACTGCTGCCTCACACAACAATATCAAAACTACAACTAAAAGACAAAATGGACACCATCCAGAACCACAGGAAAGCTGGCTGAGTGTAAATTCTACAACTAGAAGGAAACAGGAAAGCACATTGAGACTCAGAGGAGCTGCAAAAGGCGGAGGTACGTAGATGCGCACGCAGAGAAGACAAGCAGCTGAGTGCATGGGTGGCTGAGTGCGCAGCTGGCTTTCTAAAGCGGGAGGGAGACGGAAGCTCCCGACTGCACTGAACTCCAGTTCCGGGCGAGTTTCTGGGAACTCAGACTCATTAGGGGAGAAACTGGACTGTCTGGCAGCGGGCAAAACTCGAGGGCAGCTTTCTTGGTGCTTGCAGTGATTACTGAGGGACACTGAAAGCCAGGGGCCTCATAAGGCAGGGATGACAGGAAGCCAAGGCTGTCTGCTCCGCCCTGAGACTCTGCACCATCCAAGCTGAGCACAGAGGCTTTTGCAATTTTGCAAGTCTTGTCTCATAAGGGTGTCTCCAGCACAGAAGTTCTCCCAGCGTAGACACAGCTGATCCTCACAGCCAATTGGCCTCGAGGTCAATTCCTCCCAGTGATACCAACAACAATCAAGAGTTAACTACAACAAGGCTGTACACACAGTCCACAAAGGGGTGCACCAAGAGTGTCCACCTCAGGTAACTGGGGAGGCTGAGCCACTGGGCCCTATAGAACACCTACCACACAAAGCTACTCTACCAACTCAGGGAAGCAGCGAAAATGCAGAGACAAAGAAACAGATCACAAATGAAAGAAATGGAGGAAACCAAACAACTGGATATAGAGTTCAAAACCACGGTTATAAGGTTTTTCAAGAATTTCCTAGAAAAGGCCGATAAATTTAGTGAGACCCTCAAGGATATGAAAAAGGACCAACTAGAAATTAAACATACACTGACTGAAATAAAAAATATTATACAGAGACCTAACAGCAGACTAGAGGACCGTAAAAATCAAGTCAAAGATTTGAAATACAAAGAAGCAAAAAACACTCAATCGGAAAAGCCAAAAGAAAAAAGAATCCAAAAACTTAAAGATAGTGTAAGGAGCCTCTGGGACAACCTCAAGCATACCAACATCAGAAGAAGAGAGAGAGCAAGATACTGAAAACCTATTTGAAGAAATAATGACAGAAAACTCCCCCCACCTGGTGAAAGAAATAGACTTACAAGTCTAGGAAGTGCACAGAACCCCAAACAAAAGGAACCCAAAGAGGACCACACCAAGACACATCATAATTAATCCTTTGCACTCGCTTGCTTTTTTCTCGAGCTGCTACTGATGCTAACTGTGTCGAGTCACACTCGACATCTGAGTGCAAAAGGTTAAAATGCCAAGAGCAAAAGACAAAGAGAGAATATTAAAAGCAGCAAGAGAAAAACAGTTAATTACCTACAAGGGAGCACCCATACAATTGTCAGCTGATTTCTCAACAGAAACTATGCAGGCCAGATGGGAGTGGCAAGAAATATTCAAAGTGATGAATAGCAAGAACCTACAACCAAGATTACTCTACCCAGCAAAGCTATCATTCAGAATTGAAGGGCAGATAAAGAGCTTCACAGATAAGAAAAAGCTAAAGGGGTTCATCACCACCAAACGAGTATTATATGAAATGCTGAAAGGTATTCTTTAAGAAGAGGAAGAAGAAGAAAAAGGTAAAGATAAAAATTATGAACAACAAATACATATCTATCAACAAGTGAATCTAAAAATCAAGTGAATAAAAAATCTGATGAACAGAATAAACTGGTGAATATAATAGAATCAGGGGCATAGAAAGGGAGTGGACTGACAATTCTCGGTGGGGGAAGGGGTGTGGGGGGTGCGGGAAGAGACTGACAAAAATTGTTTATGGATGAGGACAGTGGGGTGGAGGTAAGGGCAGAGGGTGGGGTGGGAACCGGGTGGAGGGGAGCTATGGGGGGAAAAAAGAGGAACAACTGTAATAATCTGAAAGATAAAGATTTATTAAATTTAAAAAAAAGAGCGATAAAAAAAATGAAAGTCCCTGTTCTAACTATGTGTATATATACATACATAGTACAATAACAGAAACACTAAGGCAGGTGCTGATCCAGAGTTGACAGCAATGTGTCTTCACTGATTACCTGTGCCTCTCTTGACAGGAGAAAAGGAAGAGGAACTACCCAACATTGTCACACCATATACAGTGTGAAACTACACAGCTCAATCAAGGGCATGTTTCTGGGTTGTGCAGGAAGCAACCAATCAATGTGCCTCTCTCAGATCAATGTCTCTCTCTTTCTTTCCTCCTCCCTTCCTCTCTCTCAAAAAATCAATGGAAAAACATCCTCAGGTGAGGATTAACAAAAAACAAACAAACAAAAAGAAAATGCACACTAGTTAAGGCCACATATAAGAAAATACTGATAAATGTGTATTTGTTTTAAGTAGGAGGAGACAGAGAGAGAATATTCTCAAGAAAGTATGAAAAAGCAGTTACAATTACCCAAATTTTTATTTTATTATTTTTTTAAAATATATTCCATTGATTTTAGAGAGGAAGGGAGAGGAGAGAGAAATAGAAACATCGATGATGAGAGAGAATCATTGATTGGCTGCCTACTGCACGCCCCCCACTGGGGATCGAGCCCGCAACCCAGGCATGTGCCCTTGGCCGGAATCGAACGTGGGACCATTCAGTCCGCAGGTGGATGCTCTATCCATTGAGCCAAACCAGCTAGGGCCCAAAAATTTTAAAGACAAATTTCTTTTAGATAATTTTAATGGTCACTGCAAAATAGAGAGGCAGTTAAGAGATTCGCCACTACCCCTGCCTCTACACTTGCATGGCCTCCCCACTATCAACATCCCTGCCAGGGTGGTGCATTTTTATAATTGATGAGTTCACAGTGATGCATACTCTTGGTGGTTCTTTTTGAATTTTAGACAGTGTGTAATGAAATGTTTATAGTATCATACAGAGTCGTTTTACGGCCCTAAAAATCCTCTGTCTTTCGCCTATTCATTCTTCCTTCCCCCAAAACCCTGGCAGTCACTTGATATTTTCTTCTTGTTAATCCTCACTGAAAGGTATTTTTACATTGATTTTTAGAGAGCTTGGAAGAGTGGAAGGAGAGAGGGGAGAAGGAGGAGAGGGGGAGAGAGAGAGAGAGAGAGAGAGAGAGAGAGAGAGAGAGAGAGAGAGAGAGAGAGGGAGAGAGAGAGAGAGAGAGAGAGAGAGAGAGAGAGAGATTGGTTACACCCTGCCTGGGCCAGGGAACGAACCTGCAATCCAAGATTGTGCCCTTGACCAGGAATGGAACCCATGATCCTGTAGTGCACAGACCAGAACTCTAACCACTGAGCCCATTTTAAAAAATCAGGTGTGGCTGTGTCCCAAAAAAACTTTATTTATGAAACAAGTGGTATGCCATATTTGCCTAGAGGTACAGTTGTTGACTCCTGCCCCAGAGGGTATGTGATATAAATTTGTGAATAATATGATCCCATGAGAAACTTTAGTTAATTCAAAAGAAAATCTTAATAGACAATGAAAGTATCTAAGGAATAAAAACTGTTTCCTCCATAGACGTTGAATGAAGGACTTGGTTTAATGTACATTCATCTTTTTTTTTTTTAAAGAAAATGCCTTTGTAGAACATGCAATTTGTTAAAATAATAAACACATGAAAGTGGCAATGCAAGCTTTTCCAGAGATTGTATCTCCTAAGCTGTGAGCTTTTAGCATTTACTGAAAGCACATAATTACCTCCTGTGTGTCTCTATCATTTGTAGTGCTCCTTTCACTTTAAAGGCTACCTAACCATTGGGTTAATGATAGAGGAAACACTAGTAAAATTCCACTTGTGACTTTTACCCTGTCTTGTTCATTCTACTAACAGCAGTGTGGCACAAACAGAAAAACTTCTCTGAACAGAGAAGAGTGGCCAGTCGAAGCTTTATCAATAGGACCAACCAGATTGCAAACAGACTGCTTTTATTTTTTTTAATATATATTTATTGATTCCAGAGAGGAAGAGAGAGAGAGAGAGAGACAGAGAGAGAGAGAGAGAGAGAGAGAGAGAGAGAGAGAGAGAGAGAAACATTGATTGGTTGCCTCCTGCATGTCCCACACTGGGGATTGAGCCCACAACCGGGCATGTGCCCCTGACTGGAATCGAACCCTGGGCCCTTCAGTCCGCAGTGCGACGCTCTATCCACGGAGCCAAACCAGCTAAAGCCAGACTGCTTTTAAACTTTATAAAAATAATGTTCAAGTTACATTTCATCCTGATTTTGCCCTTTTTTTTTTTTTTTACTATACCAGAAAAGACTAATAAAACCTTCTCTTTTCCTCTCCCTTTCCTTCTTCATGCTTCAATAGCTTCACAGTTTACTTATGGTGAAAAGGAGGGGGGAAAATGCCCACTCCTTACAGGGAGATTCGCGTCTGAATGGCAATATATCCTCTTCCAGGGAACATGTTGTGTTTGTAAAAAGTCCTATAAATGAGTTCAAGGTGATAGAAAACAGTCCACAGATGACTCATTGAAGGAGATGCCTTCTGCTGCCTGTTCCTCTCCATATGGTCCTGGGAGTCAGCAGTGGTCTGAGACAAAGTTGTGTGATAAATAAAGGTGAGAAACTCGATACTTCATCATCTACTCTCTCACTATTTAAACTCATTCATAGGAAGAATCATTTGGAAAGATTCTTCTGTAGCCGCTTGACCTTGGACAGGTTATTTATGCTGAGCCATAGAATCCTCACCTAGAAAACAGAGCTGTAATGCATTCTGTGTAGTTCCTTTAGCTATTTTCTCTAGGATATCCTCAGTCTGAAATGTCCTCTGTTCTTTGTTGCTGGAGCTTGGAGAATGCACACAATCCTATAGCCTGTAGCTGCCCCAGGCTCCCCATCCAAGCAGCCAACCAGGCTCCACTGAGTTTTACCAATATTAACAAAAAAAAAACAAAAACAAAAATAGGAGAAAAGCTTCCTGCTTCCGAATTGAACACGGTTTTTACTATGATGGCGGCAAGGTTGGGGTGACTCCAGAACCTAGCTACCCAAACAAAGACAGTAGCCTTACCAAGAGTCCAGCCATTTTCAAGAAAGCATATATTTTAGAGAACCCAGTGACAATTGCACCAGTAGCTCCAAGTGCAAATTAACAGAGGACACTTGTGGAATTCTTTGTATCAGTTACCTATTGCTGTGTAACAAAGACCCCAGAACTCTTTTTAGCAGCTTAGCTGCTAACAGTTCTGTTCCAGTGTCTCTCATGAGACTCTAATCAAGCTGATGACCAGGCTCATCATCTGAAGACTTCACTTAGGTTCTGCTGGGGAATCCAATTCCATGAAGACGCCCTCCCTCACACCACTACTGACCACGGGACTCAGTTTCTTTCTGGCTGTTGACTGGATGCCTCTGTTCCTCAATGAATGGACCCTCCCACACGGCTGCCTGAATGTCATCACAACGTGGCAGCTGGCTTTCCCCCAGACACTGATAGGAGAGAAAGAGAGGGAGATGGAGAGGGAGAACTCCAGAGAGAGGAGAGAGGGAGGCAGAAGCCATAATGCCTTCTATACTCGAGCCCAGAATGTGACATATCATCACCGCTGCAATAATTTTTGGTCACACAGACCAGTCATGGTGACACAATGTGAGAAAAGACCACTCAAAGGCACAATCACTGGAGACCAGTGAGGAGCTT
This sequence comes from Eptesicus fuscus, assembly GCF_027574615.1. Classification (NCBI taxonomy): domain Eukaryota; kingdom Metazoa; phylum Chordata; class Mammalia; order Chiroptera; family Vespertilionidae; genus Eptesicus; species Eptesicus fuscus. Next base: position 22,605,693 of record NC_072486.1, read on the forward strand.
GTTATCAATCTTCTCCCTCCTGTTCCTAAAGCCCTTCTAACATTTTAAAAATCTCTCACTCACCCCAACCCCTATTCCTTCTCTCTTTCCCCCTCCCCTCCCCTTTGTCTCTTTCTCTGTCACTGTCTCACACCTAGAGTGGTTTCTGTGTTCCTAACTTGATCTTAATACTCCTCTCTAGCATTTACTGACAAAGTATGATGTGAAAATGGACGGAAATAAGATAGCAAAAACTTGGGCTACTGGATAATATTTAGTAGACACTACTACTCCTACTTTAATAAACTGAAAAGCATGCATAGTGATTCCCCCATGAGAGTTGGACCCTTTATCCTTTATGGCATTCAAATGACTTAGTAGTAGCTCCATTAGAACTTGTAAGGGCTACTGTTCAAATTAATCCATTCACACATCTACATAGCTACTAAGATCTGAGCTCTCTCCAGGCAGGAAACTTATTTTTTTATGTTTCTTTAAGTCCACAGCCCCTAGCACAGTGTGTGACTTATAACATGCACTCAGCAAATGAGGGGAGGAATGTGTGGGCTGAGGGTGGGGAGAGGAGAAGAGAAGTGGTGTTTCTAATCCTCTCCTAAATGAAAAAGGAGTAGGTAAATTGAACTGAAAATGTGGAGATCACGTAATGAACCATTTCTGAGAGAGTAATATTTAGACACATTTTAATCTTTGTACCAAAAAGGCAGGTGGAAATGTTTTTTTCTTCTGTTTTCTATTCTAAACCTAAAATGTGCCTTTAAAAAATTACTTTGGTATGCAATTATGCTTATGGAAAGATAATTTTTATTTCAGATAGTCAAATAATAAAATGTTGGAGTGGAAGGAAGGTAACAACAGGACTTAATTTTTTAAATCCTTCTCATAAGGCAACCCAGAGATTGGAGCTCCGTTTGACACCATTCATCAGCTTGGAGTATGTGAAGCACGATGGTGAATAACAGCTGAGTGATTAAGGGCTGTCCGGATATTTTGTTTGCTTAAATGCCTTTTTTCATAGACAACTAAACAATTCTTTTGTCCAGGAGTGTGTAAGGGAGTATGAAGAGCCTACTAAGATATGAGAGAGAGAGAGAGAGAGAGAGAGAGAGAGAGAGAGAGAGAGAGAGAGAGAGAGAGAGAGAGAGAGAGAGAGTGTGTGTGTGTGTGTGTGTGTGTGTGAGTGAGAGAGAGAGAGAGAGAGAGAGAGAGAGAGTGTGTGTGTGTGTGTGTGTGTGTGTGTGTGTGTGTGTGTGTGTGTGAGCCCATGCACTCTGGAGGTAGTGTATAGGGAGAGAAGGTTGATGAACATTGTGGAAGGAGTAAAGGAGAGATATTCACTATGTAACAAAATTCGAGATGTAGCTTCCTTACTTCTACCCTCCAACCTGTATTGTTAACCACATCCAACTTTGAAGACTCAAACTTGTGCTCAGACTTTGAGCTACCAGGCAATTTGCTAAGTCTAGTTCTATTTTTAAAGCATTCACCTTCTTCAGCATAGGAAGGTCCAGTGGGATTTGGATTTCAAGTGCCCAGAGATTATAGCTAGGATACTTTAAAAATTAAACTTTATAACTGTGAAATACTAATATTTTACATAGCAAATTCTGATGTTTTCTTTTTACCTGGCTACACAATTATAAATAATAAGAAAGTAAATTCACATCTTGACATAGCATTGCGTCTTTTCTATAGGTAAATTAATTATTCAGAAAAAAATATTTATTTCTATGGGCAAACTTTTAAATTTTTAAAATATAACTAGAAGGTTAAATCGTCCATATCTGAATAAGAATTACAGCAGAGAATACGCTCTTCAATTTTTTATTCAATCAATTTGTAATAGAACCATAGCTTAACACAATGCTGCTCACCCACAGATCAAAATATCCAGTCTCTCTTGCAGCTAGATATGGTCACATCCGCCTAGGAATATGGAAGTGGAAATGTTGTATGATTCTTACAAGGTATGTCCTTAAAAAGGAGGGAGCGTGCTCATCTAAGCCCTTTCTTTCTAGCTACCTGGAACTTGAATGTGACAACCAGAGCTACCTTTAGAAACCATTCTGAATTGTGAACATCGAGATCATCCAGGGAAGAATGGTGCACAATGAGCTGGAGAGATTTTGAGTCCCTGATAATGGAAGAAGGGGAGGCTATCTGTTTTTCATGCCGATACTGTCAAAGAAAGAGGTTTGTGATCTTTGAAACTTACATCTTGTTTTCGTTCTCAATCTTGGGCCCAATGTAAAATTTCTCATATCAAGGAATTTACAAAAATTAGCCCAAATTGAAACACAATGATTGTTGCAGGCTAACCTGCTAAACATACGACACTATCTTATAATCTACAAGAACTGAACACAAGTGGACACACTAACATTGGCTATTCATTCATTCACTTGTTTTAGTCAGCAGCTATTTGTCCTGTGTATCCATATGTCAGGCATTGCATGGGCTAGTATCACCCATCTATATTTCAAGCATTCACATGGAAATCTTTGAACAAGATTATAACACTTTTTCCGAGGAATCAAATCAAACACCCAAACCAAGACTGCCATACTTTTAAGATTCATAGGCAGCCACTTCTGCATTATAATATGAAGGTCATCAAAGGGCTTAGGATTTTAAATCTTGAAATAGGGATAATGGGAATGGCAATGAGAAAAGATGATTCCAAGGTTTTCTTTTGAAATTAGCTAATCGGTATTCTGTTATTATTCTACTGATACCCATTACTAATAAATATTAGTATTTCTTAATTAGTATTCTAATTTAAGATTCCATGTCAGAAATATCCTTCCCATCTGATTGCCTCAAACCCCTCTTTACCCAGATATTTTGTGTACCCATAGTAAAAATGACACAGCCTTCTCTCTTTCATCTGCAGTATCCTTGTGTCCAGATCTTCAGAACTACACTTAAATTATCTTTCCGATAAGTGATGTTAAAATCTTAGGAAGAATCTAGAAGATAACTTATCCCCAAGGAGAGTTACAGGGGGCATTACTCTGTTATAGACAAAGCTGACAGGATGCCTCTGTCAACTGGAGATGACATGCAGAAGGAGAGGTTTGCAACACACGTGAGCCACCGCCTCTGTGGTCATTGATGCAGGGACAACCTAAGCCTGATGAGACAGACCCTTTATGTAAGTTCAAAGCCACATCCTCCCAGGATTGCTTTTCACATTGACTGACACTTGAAGCATGGAGATCAACACTGGAACTTTGCAGAGATGAGAAAGGAAGGCAGAGGGGAAGCAAAAATGACAAACTGAATTAGTGGGCTGTGCCCTTACTCTGCTTCTTAGAGACACAACATTCTTATAATACAGGATTATACATCTTTAGCTCTGAAGAGAGGATATTTATACAATCATTATGGGGAAATAAATGATTCGATGCAAATAAACATCAGAGCACTTACTGCACAAGCAGTTTCATCAGCATTTTAAGAATAATCTTGCTCTAAATATTGGGAGCCTTGACAAACAAATACATTATATTGTGTTTATTTTGCCTATTGTTTCCGCAGCTTACATAACAATTTGTGTTCTTAACACATACCTATCCCACTTAACACTCTGTGTACCCAACAAGGCACAGAGTCATCTCTGAATTCAACAGAGAAGTGAATGACAACCTTATCACCTCCCTGGAAAGAGTCACAGGACAAGATATTTGAGAATAGAGAGACATAATAGCTACTGAAAATTGTATCAAAATTTCAATTTGGAATGAAAAACTGGCAACAAAAATGAAAACAACACAAACAAACATGAATTATTCATTTTTAAATTATTTTTCCAAGTTATAATTTTTAAAAAGAAAAGTGTATAAAATATGTATGGTCATGTAATCAGCATGAAAGTGCCAATTTCATGACATTTACTCCACTAATAAGGATTATGTTTAAGATGTTTCCAAAATATTTTCACAGTTATATAAAGTGTTGTTATAATTAATTTTTTTAGAAACCAACTGAAATTGAACATTTTTTCACATTATTTGTTAGTTTGTATTTTTCTGAGTATAAATGTTTGCTTGCTGATGGTCAATATTTGCTTTATATTATTTAGTCTGATTTTTTTGTATCTTCTAAAACTAAGAAGAAAAACAAAATCATTGCATAGTTCTTAAAACATTTCCATCTGCATATGTCGTCCTTTTATTATAGTTCTTATGTTGTGTGGGCTTTAAAATGTCCCTTAATTACACACTGAAGTAAAAAGAAAAAGAACTTTGTATAAAAAAGTGACTATTTTCAAATGTATTTCACTTTCTTCTCTCCCTTTTAATATAATTGACTAAAATAATGTCAGTAGTGGGCCTTAAATAAAATTTCAGGAAAATATTACAATCAGAGAATGTATATTAAATACTCTATTCTTAGGATATCAGCCTAATTTTCAGTAACTTTTTTTCAGGAGAATTTTGTCTATAACTATAATTCTTTTTATATGTTAATGTTATTCATTTAAAAGTACACAATCTCTGTTATTGTCATGGGAATATAAATTAATGAAAGAATATCAATTCATTAACTTGAAATGAGTGACAAGTTCTATTATCTAAAAATTCCAACTTCTAATCATTCCAGAAGTTAAAAAATTCTAAACATATTTTAAAGAAAACTTTGAACACTGACTGAAACATGATTTAGCTACAGCTCAGTTGTTTCTCTCCTCTATTTAATTTACCTCAATTATGTCACTTGTATTGAGGTAAATAGTGTAATATATTAAAAATGTCAAACTTCACATTTCACTTCCTTGATTGATTTCAGCTATTTAGGGATTATGGCATTGTGCTCTTGCCACATTTTAGCAAACACCACAGCTTGCAAAACTTCTACTCTTTTGTTCTTTATTGTATTTTTTAACTGAAGCAGGGATATGTTACTTACTTTTATATAAATATTTATAATTTCTAAAAGGCCAACAAATTGACTGAGTTGCCTTTAATGATATTTGTTTCCTCTATATCTGCTCACTGACCAGAATTCTTTTGTTATTTAGGGAAATTTCAGGTTAGCCAGAGTAAACTTTTTTCTCTTATTCAGAATTTGGGGGATTGACTAGTATAAGATGCCTGGATAAAAATAACCTGGAGTCTATGTTCAAATACTTTCTGAGTGCCAGACACAGAAATTATCCTTTCATTACACAGAATCCGTAACTGCATACAAGGCTATTAAAAAGCTCGTTCTCTCTCTCTCTCTCTCTCTCTCTCTCTCTCTCTCTCTCTCTCTCTCTCTCTCTCTCCTCTCTCCTGCCCCCTTTGTTTATAGATTATTACCTATGGTCCTAAAAAGGGTGAAACGTCTTGAGTGAGCTTAGGACAAGCAGGACACTAACTTCTGGGCTTGGGATCAATGTTATAGTTCCTGGGGAATCAGAGAGACCACACATCTAGCTATAGTCCTGAAGGAACTGGAACACTTAGCAGATCATTTATGGGGGGCATGTAGACATAGGAAGATGAGATAGGGATCCCAAACTAGAACGGCACTAGTTTGTTCTCATAATCAATGCATCTACTAAAAGCTGGTATAAGACTGGTATAAAACTCAACTGATTGTGCTGCATAATGTTGTTCGTGTTTGCTGGTCTTTTTGTTTGCTGCTATTGTTTTTTGGGATAGCCTAGTGCTTTCTTTTTTTGTTTGTTTTGGAACAACTAGCAAATCATTTCATTGAAGTACTAGAGGCCTGGTGCATGAAATTCGTGCACTTGGTGGGGCGGGGGGGTTGTCCCTCAGCCCAGCCTGCACCCTCTCGCAGTCTGGGAGCCCTCAGGGGATGTCCGACTACTGGCTTAGGCCTGTTCCCCAAGGCAGTTGGACATCCTTAGCGCTGCCATGGAGGTGGGAGAGGATCCTGACATTACTGCTATGCTCCCCAGCCTGTGAACCTGGCTTCTGGCTGAGCAGCACTCCCCTGTGGGAGCACACTGACCACCAGAGGGAAGCTCCTGCATTGAGCATCTGCTCCCAGGTGGTCAGTGCTCATCATAATGACCGGTCATTCCACTGTTCGGTTGATTTGCATATTAGCCTTTTATTATGTAGGATTATATGCTGTAGTCTATGACATGGTGCCCAACCTACACCTTATCCATCCACCTGGAAGCACCTGTGGCTGTGGCGAGAAGGGCTGTACAAGTTGATGGCTTCCTACTTCAAACACCTATGTTTTTCTGCTTGCAGGCCTTCTTTTGTCACAGGATAGATAGAAAACACCTTCTAGATGGGGACCAAATTGTTTCAGTTGTGGTAATAGGTTTCTAGATACAGTGATTCAAGCAGGATGCAGGTGAAATGAAATAGCTTACAATGTAGTCCTTCCTTTGCTAAGGGATGAGGTGAGAGAGTGGGAAACAGATGCGCTTTTCTCTTTTATTGTCTGAGTTCAGACAGTCAGGTTAATTAACCCAAAGTGTCCATCTGCTGAAGCAGAGCAAAGAGAGGTGAGGAGAGGTGTGGGAGGGGATTAATATTTGTTACAAAGAGCAAAAAGCAATTAATAATTAGCCTCTGACCCGCAAAGTAGAACTAAGCTCTAGCAAAACAGCCTTGCAAGCCAGGCTATTAACTAGAGTTAGAGGTGTCCAAATACATTTCTCTTTCTTTAAATAAATCAAAAATTAGGCCTGGAGAACCCACACTGTAACTTTCTATTTGGAAGAAAAAACAAACCTTTGTACACCATGCAAACCCTGCTATTAGCCTCAAACAGGAAGACTGGGTAGTGATTAGATGGAAATATACACACACAAAAAATCCTGGTTTAGTAGTTTGTTGAGAGAAGAAAGAATAAAGTAGAGTATACAGAAGGAAAATGTTGCTTTTCCAGTCTCAACATTTAAACCCCCAACGTGGGAGATGAATTTAAAGGTGTTACACAAAAGCTGAGGTTGTGGGCTGGGTTCCCAGTAGAGGGGGTGTGGGAGGCAGGCAATCTATGTCTCCCTGTCATCAATGTTTCTATCCTTCTCCCTTCCTCTCTCTGTAAAATTAATATTATTAAAAAAACAAACAGAAAAAAGATGCTCAACATCACTATTCACCAAGGAAATGTAAGTGAAAAGCACATGAGCTATGTCCTCACACTTAGTGGAATGCTATTATCAAAAAACAAAAGATGAGTTTTGGTGAGGATGTGGAGAAATGGAACACTTGTACCCCGTTGGTAGAGACGTACAGTGATGTGGGCTGCATGGAAGACAGCATGGGGATTGCTTCTGACTTGCCTGATACATCAGAGTGCTGCTGACTACCATGGCTGCCAGTGCAGGCATCTGCCAGCTTTTTCTGTAAAAGCCCAATACTAATAAGGTCTCTGCGGCTACTCTTCCACTCTGTCCTTGAAGTAGTAAAGCCTTGTAGCAGACTGCAAAAGAAAGCAGGCAATAGTCTGCATGTTGCAGTAGATAATACAAAAGAAAGGAGTGGAGCTGTGTCCCAATAAAACTTTATTTACACGAATAGCTTGCCAGATTTGGCCTGTGGGACAAGTTTTCTATCCTGGTCTGAAGTATCCCGCTTCCGGAGGTGCCACCTGCCTGCGAACAGTGCTTGCTTTATTCCAACACTTGTTGAAGTATTGCAACCTGAGGACATTGATGCCCTTATCCTAGACTGCTGTTTCTGAAGCAGGTGGCCCTTACATGAGCTGCAGGGAATTAATCGCGTAATTTGTATCCATGTTTCATCTCGTTTCCAGTTAGCCTTTCGCATTCTGTTCTGATCACCCTAGATTGGAATCCCACTCAAACGTTTCAACTCCTCCAGAGTTAGGTTCCAGGAAAGACCACTTCTTTGATTTTGCTTTTGTTTTTGTACTCACTATCTCTTTAAGAATTAAAGAATAGCTGAAACCGGTTTGGCTCAGTGGATAGAGCGTCGGTCTGCGGACTGAAAGGTCTCAGGTTCGATTCAGGTCAAGGGCCTGTACATTGGTTGCGGGCACATCCCCGGTAGGGGGCGTGCAAGAGGCAGCTGGTCGATGTTTCTCTCTCATCGATGATGTTTCTAGCTCTCTGTCCCTCTCCTTTCCTCTCTGTAAAAAATCAATAAAATATATTTTAAAAAAAGAATTAAAGAATAAAGCTTTCCTACTCCTTCCCTTTTCCCTATCAGTAATAGGATAGAGCCCATCAAATCCATCAATCTCTTCCATCAATTTCCCTCTTGCTTTTGCTTCTCACTCGGCATCTCCCCCCAGAGTTTATTGGGGAGATTTCACGGCAAAGCTTTTGCTGGGTAGTTTTTGTTTGTTTGATTGTTTGTTTGTTTGTTTTTTGAGTTGTGCAAGGATCTACATTAGTGGAATCTGGCCTAAGAGATCTAGATTGAAATTCCTGCCCCAACCACACCGAAGCTAGAGAAGACCATCAAGGTGCCTAATGAATATAAAAGAATTTCCAAGCACATTAGTTACGTTTCTTCTTTTCATTGAACCACAAGGCAAAGACATTTTCAATCCCTGAAATGGCAAAACACATCCTTCCTTGAGAGGAGCTATTGACTGGTTCATCTAATCTGCTTAAGAGGAAGAATGTGAGGGCCACAGCGGCTGTAGAGAATTAAGGCTCACACCTTCTTACAAAAAAGTCAGAAAAAAGTTAGACTTTTCTCGGTTTCAATATTACCTTGGATCTCTAATTTAAGCATTCTAACTAACACCAGGGTACCTCGACATCTAGAGAGAGCAAGATAAAATTATCAGCAACACGTGATAACGTGTGATGCCTTCTCACATGCATCCCGGAAAACTCATTAAATATCCTCCACTCTTCTCTAATTATCCCAGTGGCCTACCAGGAGTTTCTTACAACATCATAATAAAAAAAAGATATTTTTAACTGGCAAATGTTCAAGCTTTCATCAAATTATTTGGGGGCAAGAATTCCATTTCTTGCTGAATAAAAATATTTCATGTACAGGAGATTCAACATAAGGTAGCAAAGAGCTTTGATTATTATATTTCAGAGCCTGGGAGTCAAATGTAAAAGCTAAAAGAGAATTCTGTTTCTCTGTGGGCGAACACTCCACAGAACAAAGACCTTTTACTACCCAGGACTTTTCCGAGTTTTAGATGTTGATTTTCCTCACTTTTCTTTTCAAGATCAGAATGTCTCTATTAGTGCCTTTTAGACAGAAATATCATGCAGAGAATTGAAAGGGCACCACAGACTGGAAAACATGACTTATTGTATAGATTACATGCATTGCAATTTATTTGATTATAAAGTTATTCCAATCCATGGATATTGTGTATTGCCTAACCGTATCTGTTAAAAGCCCCAAAGTTGAATAACGAAAGTGAAAATGGAGTTGATCATTTGCTTAAAAACCCTGCATTATTGAGCTTTCATTTCTAAATGAGAGGACAGAAAAAGACAAAGAGGAGGAACATTTAATTCTATATGATGCCAAATGTATGTACTAATAATATGTGTTCACATATCTGAGCACATACACTAGGAAAGACATATACCTCTGGCTCAGTGTTTATATGTGTATATGTATGTAGGAAGATATATAGATAAAACCTTTCCCAGATTTTGTAAAGTCTATGGTTTAAGCATTTAAAATTTTCTGGTGTAATTAGAACTGAGGTGTCAGAAGCTTAAAATTCTGAATATACGTGACAATTTTAGTTAGGAGCACAGATATATTTTAATTCCATATGATTGACACACTGTATTTAAATTTAAATAGAGTATGATAAAATGCTAAATTCACTCTTTTCCCTAGGTAGCAGGAACTCTTACCAAGCCTCTGAATTAGATTGAGTTGTGAGGGTCAATAATAAGGATGGTGGCAACACGATCCAGGGAAGTGTTAGCAGATTTCCTGTGCCAAACTTATCTCTCAAAAGAAACAGCGAATGTTCCTGTAAATCATGAACCCCTGGATGCCTCCACTGTTCAAGTCAGCCTCCCTAGGAGTTTTGTCCTAAATGAAAATATGACAGAGAATCCCTAATGATCACTGACTAAATTTAAGAAACTGACACAAATGTCAGCAAATGTGCGATGGGTGTTGATGTGGCTGCCAAGAGAAAAGCAGTCATGGAAAGAATGACTGTGGTAATGGTTAGTGTGCCATCGCTGGGGAAAAGGCACAGTGCAAGGACACCCCAAAATGTTCCAGAACATTTGCTACCAGGCAAAAGCAACTGCAGTGGGAGTTACTGTACCCACACACCTGCAATGCCTCTGGGAAGCCCTTGAAGGAGTCCAGGCATAAAGCCAAGTAAAAGTAGTAGACTAATGCCCAGCCAGTTTGGCTCAGTGGGCCTTCTTTGGAGCTCATGCAGGAGGCAACCAATCGATGTGTTTCTCTCATCAATAGAAAAAATACCCTCTGGTGAGGATTTACAACAACAACAACAACAAAAAAAAAAAAATAGTAGACTAATGCCCTAGCTGGTTTGGCTCAGTGGATAGAGTATTGGGCTGCGGACCAAAGGTCCCGGGTTTGATTACGGTCAAGGGCATGTACCTTGGTTGCAAATTCCTCCCCTGCCCGGGCCCTGGTCGGGGCTCATGCAGGAGGCACCCAATCGATGTGTTTCTCTCACATGGATGTTTCTCTCTGTCTTTCCCTCTCTCTTCCACTCTCCCTAAAAATCAATGGGAAAATATCCTTGGGTGAGGATTAACAGCAACAACAAAAATAGTAGACTAGTTAGTTCTATGAGGGAAGCCTTACCATGTTTCACAGAGAAGGAAAGTATGCCTTCCAGGTGCAGTGCTTGGTGACCATGAGAGGAGGAAGGCCCTATTTCCTCCCATTGACTGTAAGGACAGAGCCTTTTGGAGGAGACTGTCTATTGCAGCCTCATCAGCTGCTGCTAGAAACGCAAGAGGAAAGTGCCAGCTCGTACGGGAATCTTTCCCCTGGAATCCAGAGGTGTTCTCGCCTCCCGACCATGATCCAACTGTAGTGAAGGGAAAGTTCTGCTTAATACAAGGAAACAAGAAAAGACCTTTTGCTATCCATTATGGTCAGGAATAAAATTTTTATGAAAAGGGATTAAAAACATATGCTCTAGAATCACACATCTGAGTTTCTATGAAGCCTCAGGTAAATAATTCAGTATTTCTAAGTGTCACAGTCCATCCACATCTGCAAAAATGGACATAACTATGGTGTCTAAATCATGGGGAGGTTGGGAGAATAAAGTGAGTAAATGCATTGTAAAGTTTTTTAAACATGTTTGGCAATAAAGTAAGAATTTTTTTGAAAATTAACAATTGTTATGACGAGGTCCTCTTGCAGAAAGCAGTAAATGAGGAGGCATTTAAAATCACCAATCCTTCAATGAAAGGAGGAATGTAGGTAACAATGAAGAAGGGCTCTGTGTTTGCTGTCTTAACCTATAACTCAAAGTCAGTACTTAAAATACATTCTCACCTTAAATGATTTCCTCATTTATAATAGACAAGGTCCAACAGAGTGCAGTATCAGCTTTTATAAAAGGTCAGTGACAGGGAAACAATACAAACAAATAATGCAGCTCCTATTTTGATCACTGCCATCACCTCATGTATTGATGTTGACTGTAACCCCCCTCTCTCTCTCACTCACACACACACACACAACCCACCTCCCCCTTCTGCCTCTTTTTTAAAAATTTAATTTCCTTTACCTAAAATTGAAATGTTGGATTCCATTCATTGAATGCCCTATTGTTATAATTTATGTTCATTTTTAAGATACCTTCAAACATCTCCAAATCAATCTTTCTCAGTAATGATTTGGTGTTTTCCTGAGCACTCTCAATTACTTCATAGCAAACTGTGATAGTTTATATTTCTTTCATAACCAATTCATAAATTCTGTCACCTTCCTTCATGATAACGTCTGATTTTTCTAAATAGGAGACTCCACTTATGAGGTCACTTGGAATAAATGTGTCATTAAAAGTATCATTATGCATTGAACTAAGTCTTGTAATAGTGCAAAGCCTGTGTGGCTCTGTTAAGAGAAATGTTTGTTTATCTGTCTGCTTTTTCTTTTCCCTGCTGTCTGACTCCTTAACACATATGACCTATCTGTGGCTTTCAAACACATGATCACAAATAATGTGTAAGAGAGGTTCACTTTTTGTACAAAAGGGTAAAATGTGTTCTCTGCTCTCACACTTACAGTCATTTTCATGTATATCTGTCATCACATCATCTAGGAAATGGTGCCTAATGTGGCAGCACATGCCATAGTGTCTAGTGTAAAATCTTTGAATAAAAGGTGATCAAAAAATCACCTTCACAAAGGTGCTCTTTGGTCACTTTCAAAGCCCTCCCCCCTGAAAAAAAAAAGAAAAAGAAATGTAAAATATAAATTTCACTGTTCTTATACCCTAGATATTTGTATATAGGGTGAACAAAATGACTGCTATTCCCCAGGGCAGTTCTAATTTCTAATGTTCTCACCCGTTTCCCATAAGTCCACAGTTGTCTTGCTCTGTACCCTAAGGTCTGATCTACACTTTGTTTCAATTAGTGTAATTGTGGCTGAGGCCACATGGCGTTCTCTTTGTCATCACCTTGATATGTGTTGGTATGTGTCTAGGCCAGTACAGGAGGGTATAAGGAAGCTTGGTCAGATACTCTCCGCAAATAGCATTTCTCACCACGCTTGCCTCTCTCTTTAAGGTTGCTTCTATCTATCATAGAAACAAAAGGAGACAGCTTTTTCTCATTTTCATTTTCCCAAAACCTGACAGGAAAAACAAGACAGCAAAAGAACGGGAGTGGGGTGAGGGGGGGGCGGTAATGGGAGGATAAGGACACATATGTAATACCTTAATCAATAAAGAAAAAATATTTAGCAAATGCAGAAAAAAGAAAAAGAAAAGGTAGCTGAAACTACTTCATGATAGGGAAAAAAAGAACTCAAAGGATGGGCATTTTTCTCTTTTATTATGAAATAGGGAAGTGTTAGAAAGTTGAAAAGCACATTCAGAGGAGGCATGGAGAGGGTTGCCTTGGATTTCTTAGGTGCCTCAGCACGTAAGATGGTCCCATGGGGTAGCCATGGCCAGCTCTGCTTTTTTTAAAAAATATATTTATTGATTTTTTACAGAGAGGAAGGGAGAGGGAGAGAGAGTTAGAAACATCTATGAGAGAGAAACATCAATCAGCTGCCTCCTGCACACTCCCCACTGGGGATGTGCCCGCAACCAAGGTACATGCCCTTGACCGGAATCGAACCCGGGACCCTTCAGTCCACAGGCCGACGCTCTCCACTGAGCAAAACCAGCTAGGTCAGTGGTCGGCAAACTCATTAGTCAACAGAGCCAAATATCAACAGTACAACGATTGAAATTTCTTTTGAGAGCCAAATTTTTTAAACTTAAACTTCTTCTAATGCCACTTCTTCAAAATAGACTCACCTAGGCCGTGGTATTTTGTGGAAAAGCCACACTCAAGGGGCCAAAGAGCCGCATGTGGCTCGCGAGCCGCAGTTTGCCTACCACAGGGCTAGGGCGCCAGCTCTGCTTTTGAACAATGCCCTCGCCCTCCATCTCTCCTGTCGGTGAGCAGAAGAGGATGTGGAGATGGAAGAAGAGGTTGCTCCACTTTCGGGTACCACCCTCCCCATTCAGGTTCCAATTCTCAGCCATGGAGTGAGTTTCAGACACTTATCTGGGGACTGCAGGAATTTTATTATACTTTTCCATTTCCCAGAACACTGAGAGCTCTGACTTTCTGACATCCAGCCTGTTGAGTATGACAACAGGCATGACATATTTGACATGCGAGGGAAAAGCTGCTGTGTTGCAGGCCTCCAACAAAGTGGATGAAACAGTAATACAATAACAAGTGTCATACAAGATTAAACGGGACATACACACCTCTCTTAACATGACCTCAGCTCATTGCTACCCATGGGCTCATAAAAGCTGCATTGAAAACATGGAGAAACGCTCAAAAGCAATTGTATTACCTCCAAAAAGAACCCAACTAAATGTCAAGCAAAGGGGTTCATATTAGCAGAAAATAGTTGCTCCATCCAGCATTATTTACTTTTATCAAGGGACACCTGGTTACTGTGTCCGCCTTTGCCAGCCCATACTAATCATGCCTCTGGCAGTCACTTCCACAGAGTCATGTGAAGTGTGTTCCCTTTCTTCTCAAAGGCGTCCAGCTCCCATCCATGTCAAAGTGTGCATTGCCTTCATCAGTAATAGGAAAGTCCATTCAGGCATAGCGATTCACCGCGGCCATGCTCCATCATGCTCCATTATGCCAGAACTTCCCTTAATCACTGTCAGTCAGGCCCACCCACTTTTGCTCTTGTCCTCACACCTTCACACTCACAAATAGAGCAGATGCAAGGGTGCCACTAATGATGGTCAATTTTTTTCTTAGGTGGCACAGATGTCTGCATTATTTTTATTCATGAGGAAGCCTCAAATTTCAGATGTCTTTAATGGGGCAAGCATCTTCCATCATAAGAGTATCATCAAATTACTTATCATTTAGTCATTGATTTAATATGTGGTTCTTTGCAATAAATTTTTAAATAAATTTGTGTGGAAAGAGTTATGTTCCCTTGATCTTGACTTAGCTATGGTTTTAAGACCACCTTCCTAGTTATCGGAAAAAAAGTTATCTCAAGTATGCAACACAATATGTTTAACTATATTCCTCTTGTGGTAATTAGATCTCCAGAACTCATCCTGTATGACTGAAACTTTGTGCCCTTTGACCAACATCTCCCCATCCCTTCTACCTCCCAGCCACCTGGCAATCACCATTCAACTCTGTGCTTTTATGAGTTCAACTTTTTTAGATCCCACGTATAAGTGAGATTATGCAGCACTTATATTCCTATGACAGGCTTCTTTCAATTTGCATAATGTCCTGCACATTCATCCATGTTGTTGCAAATAACAGAGGTTAGATCTTAAATGTTCTTCACACACACACACACACACACACACACACTCACACACACACACACACACACACGATAACTGTGAGGTGATGGATATGTTAACTAGCTTGGTTTTACTAATCATTTAACAGTGTATATGTATATCAAAACATCATGTTATACACCTTAAATATATACAGTTTTTATTTAAAAGAAGAATCTGAAGGGTATGCTCTATTTTGTATTTCTGAAGCGAGATTTTTTTAGCCTGTGTCTATACAACCAAGTACAAATAAAGCAATGCACAGAAGCAGTTATTATTTGTGTTAACATGTATTCACCATTTAATGTGCACTTCTTAGAGATCTAAATAATTTACATATTTAGCTCACACTCTGAGGTAGGTATAACTATTGTCCAAATTTTACAGGTGAGAAAACTAAGGCTCAGTATAGATAAGTTGGCTTGAGATTGAATTCTATTGAATACAACTAAGTTTGAACCTCAAACGTGACATTTACTTGCTGGGTGACTTCAGGAAACTACCTAAACTCCTTGAGCGTTAGCTTCCTTCTCTGTAAATGTGAAATACAAATAACCACCTGAAAATACTGCTGAGAAAATAAAATTATATAATCCCTGACATACATCTGGCTCACAATAAGCAAGTATCTGCCTTAATATCTTCCTTACCATCCTTCTCCATTATCCTAGGGGACTTGGATGTTCTGAAGCCTTTACTGTAAACAATTCTGCATATTTACATTTAGTGACATTATTAACCACTCTATTTCATTCAAAAGTTGTCACATCCTGACCCCACTCCTGAAATCAACAACTCTCCTATCTCCCTCACGGAAGTAGTTCTCAATCCTTTGCATGAAAAATTATTGAAACTCATGAATGTCTTGAATTTATTTCAGCTGCCCCTTATACTGAACCATGTAGCCTGTTCCTGGCTTTACTTCCTTCCTTATTCTCCTACATCCCATGGTCCATCACCACAGTCACTTTCCTGCAAACACCCATAACTCTCTGATGGCTATGTTCTGCCCCCACAGCCTTATCTCACAATCCCAGATTGAGAGCTGGAGGAGAAATTACAATGGGATAGATTGTTATCACTATAAATTTATGATAACCAACCACAAGTGAATCCTTAAGCTGCTGGGCCACCTTGCTGGATTTTTCCAGACATATGGATTTTTATAGCCCTTACCCACCATCTAATATATTTGCTGCTCTCTTCAAAACTTCACACTTTTCCCTTCTCTCCTCTACTGCTTCAAATTCAATACATTGTCCCTACTTCTTAACTCAGAGGAATCCAAGCCATCAAATTGGCCTCCCCCTCAACTCCCTACCACCCAACTCCAAGATTACATCTGCACCAGATTCTCCTCCTGTCTTTAGAGTGTAGTCAATATTTCTTCACTTGCCACCTTCTTAGGAATCTTGCTTCACTGATTATAAACTTTCTTTGTTCAATCTTTTCACCTTATCCATCATCACTTCTAAAACAAAACAAAACAAAACAAAACACAAACCCTGTATCTTCTTCCCATTCTTATTTCTACTGTACTTGCCAGCCAAAATACTTGGAATAATTATTTACTTAACAGAATCGCTTTACTTCCTAAACTATCTTTCAGGATTCACACCTAATCCCAAATCAGCTTCCAATTCCGAACACCACAAAATTATACTCTGCCTTCCCTGCATTTCAAAATTATATAAAAATATATATTTTAATCCTGGTCTAATAGGACTTTTCATGAGCATTTGACAGACCTGCTCACCTGCTCACTTTCTCTGAATTAAAAATATCTTCCTGTTGCCTCTTCCCTCTTTGGCCATTTCATTTCTATCCCTCCCTTTCCTAAATATCTGAATGTTGGTGATTTATGTCCTGAGCCCTCTTCTTTTCTCATTCTATATTGTTTTCTTACTAGAGGCCCGATGCACAAAATTCCTGCAAGGGGCTCGGCCCTCGCAGCCCCGGCTTGGTCTGGAAGGTTGTCCAGTCTAATTAGCATCTTACGCTTTTATTATTATAGATGTAATCACATCCATCCCTAACAAGTGCCTGGAAAGTAGATGCCCTGAACAGCTAACAGTTGTGGGCTGTAGGTTCCATGGTGGAAGGGCAAGAATCAAAACCCCAAAACTGAAAGCTGCCTCTGCAGAGGGATTCAAGCCCACTGAACAGGGTGTTTTTAGAATGGTTCGATATGGTGAGCTATATGCATTTATTAAATCTTTCCCTGAACATTAAATGTGATTTCATATTTGAGTTTACTAGGTGAAAGCTCTAAGTCTACTTTTCAGATAAGATTCAAAAAAATCCCCAAACAGTTGATAATGCTTCAAAGTCATTTAACATGATGCCTCATCCTGGGGATAAAGATATCTTATTACACTCAGTAACAAAAGGACCTACAGATTGTCGGATACCTAAGGATTATCATCACCATCCAGCTTTCTGACTGGCAACATTTAGAAAATGCATAAAACTGTAAAAATAAATTTAACACAAAGGTGTGTATATACACAGTAGGAGGAGGAAAGTGGGTACAAAACACACCCCTTTCAATCTTGCTTCTTTAAAAAATATCTTTTTTCTGTCCCAAATTTGTATTAAAATTTTTTTCAACCAGTTAATGGCTCAGATAATTAGAGAAATAAATAAGCTTTGCAAATAATTATATAACATTCAATGATTCCCACATTCCAATAAAGGAAATATGCATTTAAAATAGTATTATTGTGGGTGCTTTACCATGTTGAATTTCAGAAAACTGTGCTCAAATAAGAGGAAATAAGCAGTTTAAGTTCATCAAAATCCTGCTTTCTAGTAAGTTGACTTTACTTTTGCTAGTAATTAAGCTACTATGATATTTTTGTTGAATAAAACCACATCTGTTGTGAAAGATATCTATTTGAACAGCCTCGATATCACTTAACATATCACTATTTCTCAAGTTCTAATCTTTTGCCAGTGTGAGAACGTTAGGGATTGTAGACACTTCATCAAAAGGTCCTAAAATATTAAAGTGTGAAGCACACATTTAAGATATCCCCCTTAACCACTTCTCCAACATCCATAGCAACTTATCTCAACTTGGTCTCTTTCACTGAAGATCCCTTTACTTTGCAAGAGGCAAAGTATCAGCTGCCTATATTTATCAATTGCCCACGAACTGCCAGTAAGTTTGCTAAGAGACTTTACATTATTATAACTGATCTTACAATCTTAACTTCACAGTGATAAATCTGAGGCCCAAAATGGTTGCATCACTTACCCAAAGTTATAGTGCAGTTTGTAAAATATTGTGTTCTACTAATCTGCTCCCGGGCCCATCACATCCCCTTATAAAGCCAACATTCTTTTCACAATGCCACATTTGTTTTGAATAGTTTGAATTGTTCAAGTTCATATTAGAATAGATTCAAGTATGCTTTTATATGAGCACCAATCTAGTGACCTAGTCTCCACCATGAAGCAACTTAAAATACTTCGTGCTTTTAAACTCATACTAGCCAAGAGTAACAAACATATCAACCATTTCTCAAAGACTTCTTTTGTGTGTGGCACATTGCTATCTTCTTTATAGTTTGAACTTACTGGGTTGTCTTTCATTGACTCCTTATCAAAGTTGTCATATTATTTCTCTTCCCATTTAGTCAAACTTTCCAAAATAATCATGTTTATATACTTTCTATACTGTTTTGAAAATTCACATTCTTCTTAAACAATTCCAATCTATGTTTACAATTTCATTGAAATTACTTCATTAAATTTATCACTGATGTTCTAATCAATAAATTTCTAAGTTGGTTTTTATTATATACTTTTTGATGTTTTAAAGTACTCGGTACTCATAGTTATTTGTTTTTATTTTTTATTTTTAAGTAATTTATTATTATTCTTAGACAATGAACAAATGGATATGTAGCAAATGCCAGGTGGTGCATTCAGATTGGAAGGAGAACATAATGACCAGTGGGTTGTGCATATGAGCATTATATTAATGGAGTATTCTTATTCAATAACTACCTTGGAATGGCAATGATTCATGTGTTTATTGCTCTCTAAATTCTCCATAGATAGAATTTATGCCACATTCTTCATCTTGTAAAAGCTAGGCATCTGCTAAATATTTGTTGGACAATCTTTATTTTTTCTTGTCTTTTTAGCATCATTTGTTCCATTTTTTTTAGTGCATTAAAGTCAGTTGCAGTAAATCAAAATATGCTCTATTCTCAAACTACTCTTGTTCTTTTAGGCATCATCATAAGATAAAAGATAATGCTTATTTACCAATGGGCATAGAGAAAAGTTCCCTTTTTAGGCTCTCTCTCCATCCTCTGCTTTAACCATTATATTATCCTTATTCAACAGTATCTACATTTTTGAAGAAGTGAGTCATTGCTTCAGTTTCTTCATTTCTAGAAGTCTCTTGAAGTTCATGAGTGGAATATTTGATAATTATGCAGATATACCTGGACATAAAGCCCTGGCCAGTACCTTAGATTATAAAGAAGTACTACAGCATCTAGTGCTTACAGAATCAAAGCCTTATGACATGTTCTGTACCATTTATTAAGGTGAAAGTAATTAAGATATTGTCTCTGTTTAAATATTAAGAGTTTTTCTAAGATAACTGCAAAACAACCCAGTTTGAAACAATCCAGGTATATGTGTGCTACAGAGATGCTACAAATAATGAAATTGGCTTTTCTGGCACAAAACCTGAATCCTGAGAGGGTACAGGCTAACTCAACGTGTGCCCTTCTGACCAACACATACATGCATTTTCCTTCGATGCTATTAACTTTGGCATAGAAATATGGTTCTCATTTCATTTTCACAATGCCATCTTTAAGAGGCAATGCTTCCAACTTTGGGGCACTTTAAGAAATAATTTTTCATTCTAAGAGAAGGTATAGACAAATGTTTAGCATTAACAACCTTCTTTTTTGTGTGAGATAACTAAAATATTCCAACCAATGAAGCATTGTTGTTATCTGTGAGTTTCAGTGTGGAATACAGGAAATATCAATGATTTATGTCTTGTCCTGTCTGACTTTACTGCAGATTTCATTATGGCATATAATGGTATAAAACAAATTGCCTTAAAAGTGATGCAACATCTATTTCAGCAATCATACAGAAAATACAGCACTCGTATTTAAAACTGAGCTGAAGGATGTATGCCTTGGAGAATTTAATAGAAATAACCTTCCATTCCTGGGATAAATCCCCACCTGGTCATGGTGTAAAATCCCAGATGGTCATGGTGTTTTTATATGTTGCTGAATTCAACTTCTTAGTGTTTTATTGAATATCATTGCATCTATATTGGTAATGGACATTGGTTTGCAGTTGTTTAGTGATGGTTTTGATATTGATCTTGGGGTAATACTGACCTAACTGAATGAGTAGGGAACTGTTTGATTCTCTGTTTGTTGTTTGTTTGTTTGTTTGTTTGGAAGAGTTAGTGAAGGATTGGTGTTCATTCTTCCTTAAACAGAATGGTTAAATAGAAATGTTCCTTAAACATTTGGTGAAACTCACCAGTAAAAAGCAAAGTTGCCCTGAGCTTATTTTTATGGCAAAGTATTTTATTACTTTTTAAATCCCTTTGTTATATATATGTCTATTCTAATTTTTTATTTTTTCTGTAAGTTAGTTTTGGTAGATTGTGTTTCCCTGGGTATTTCTCCATTTCATCAAAGTTGTGCAATTTGTTGGCATCCAATTGCTCATTGTATTCTATTCCAATCTTCAAAATGTCTGTGTGGACAGAATTAATGTTCTCTTTTATTCCTGATTTTAGTTTTAGTGTTCTCTCTTTATCTTGGGGAGTCAAACTAAAGATTGTAAACTTTTTGGTCTTTTCAAAGAACCAACTTTTAGTTTTGCTCAATTTTAATATTTTTCTTCTATGTGGTATTTATATTTGCTTTAATTATTATTATTTCCTTACTTCTTGCTCTGGGTCAATTTGCATTTTTTTCTGGTTTGTTAAGGTGAAAAGTTTGGTAATTGATTTGAGATCAATCATCTTTAATACAGGCTTTTACAGCTATAGTGTTCCTCCTTAATGCCATTTCTCTGTATCCCATATATTTGGTATATTCTGCTTTTTCTCAATGTATTTTCTTAATTCCCTTGTGATTTCTTCTATGACTCATTTGCTATTTAGAAGTGTATTACTTAACTGCCAAATATTTTTTAATTTCCCAAATGTCCTTCTGTTGTTGATTTCCAACTTTATTCTTTTGTGTTTTAAGAATATGCTTTCTTGTGAATTCTATCATTTTAAGTGTTTTGAGAGTTTATATGTTTTATTCTCAAAAGAATGTGAACTTGAAAAGAATGTATATTCTGAAGTTATCAGGTGTATTACTCTATAAATGCCCATTAGGTCCAGTTAATTTATAGTGTTGTTCAAATGTTACATTTCCTTGTCATTCTGTTAGCTTTTATGTCCATTACTAAAAGTGAGGCATTGTAGTCTCCAACTATTACTGTGGAATTGTGTTTATTTTTCTTCAGTTCGGAATTTTACCTCACGTATTTTGAGGCTCTACTATAAGTTTCAGATATATTAACAGTTATGTAGGGGAATATATGACTTAAAAACAACGTACAGTTATGATGTCTGGTACACTTAAATTTGAAATTGTCCTTACTAGGGTTCTTGACATTATTGTGTGTAGCTGAGTTACTGATAAGTGTCCTTACACTTTAACCTGAAGGACTCCCTTAAGGGTTTTTTTTTTTTTTTTTTTTTTTTTTTTTTTTTTTTTTTTAAGTCCTCTGCCACTTTATTGCTAGGATTGCCTTCCCAGTGTCCAATAACATGCTCCTCACTTCCATCTGAGACCTCACCAGGAGCGCCTTTAACTTCTGTATTTCTATTAGTCTCTTCAAGGCCATCTAGGTTTTTCTTTTTTTTTTTTTTTTTTTAATTTCTTTATTGATTAAGGTGTCACATATTTGTCCTCATCCCCCCATTCCCATCCCACCCCTCTCCCCACGCATGCCCCAATCCCCTGTTGAACTTAACCGTTGGATAGGCTTATATGCATGCATACAGGTCCTTTGGTTGAACTCTCCCCCTCCCCCCCACCCTCCCCCTACCCTCCCCTATCCTCCCTCTGAGGCCCGATAGTCCGATCGATGCCTCCTTGCTTCTGGTTCTGTTCTTGTTCCTCAGTCTATGTTGTTCATCATTTCCCCTAGATGAGCGAGATCATATGTCACTAGATATATACTAATAAGCACTGAATGTGAGACGAGCAATAATAGTTATGCTGACAGGCAAATGAATCAGTCTGTAGCGAGCTTCCCCCTGGACCAACAGTTCTTTTGAGACCCAATTTCAATGTCCAGTAGTTCCTTATGTGTACATGTCAGCACTGACCCCCCAGCTCTGGATGGTGGACAAATGGCGGTAACGGAGGTCCGACTCCCTCTGGTTTGGTCTCGGCCGAACCCAGGGGCACGGCGTCACCCGGACTAAGGGGCACGTGGCCTCACCCATACCCAAGGGGCGCGTGGTCTCACCCGGGCCTGGGACCCAGCCTCACCCGGATGGATCCAGGGGCACACGGCCTCACCCGGACCCAGGCTCTGGCTTCACCCGGACCCAGGGACACTTGGCCTCTCCCAGACCCAGGGCCACTTGGGCTCACCCGGGCCTAGGTGCACGAGGCCTCATCTGGATCCAGGGACACATGGTCGCACCCGGACCCAGGGACGCTTGGCCTCTCCCAGACCCAGGGCCACTTGGGCTCACCCGGACCTAGGTGCACGAGGCCTCATCTGGATCCAGGGACACATGGTCTCACCCGGACCCAGGGACGCTTGGCCTCTCCCAGACCCAGGGCCACTTGGGCTCACCCGGACCTAGGTGCACGAGGCCTCACCCGGATCCAGGGACACATGGTCTCACCCGGACCCAGGGACGCTTGGCCTCTCCCAGACCCAGGGCCACTTGGGCTCACCCGGGCCTAGGTGCACGAGGCCTCATCCGGATCCAGGGACGCATGGTCTCACCCGGACCCAGGGACGCTTGGCCTCTCCCAGACCCAGGGCCACTTGGGCTCACCCGGGCCTAGGTGCACGAGGCCTCACCCGGATCCAGGGACACATGGTCTCACCTGGACCCAGGGGCGCTTGGTCTTTTCCAGACCCAGGGGCACGTGGCCTCACCCGGGCCTAGGTGCTCGAGGCCTCACCCGGATCCAGGGACACATGGTCTCACCCGGACCCAGGGACGCTTGGCCTCTCCCAGACCCAGGGCCACTTGGGCTCACCCGGGCCTAGGTGCACGAGGCCTCATCTGGATCCAGGGACACATGGTCTCACCCGGACCCAGGGACGATTGGCCTCTCCCAGACCCAGGGCCACTTGGGCTCACCCGGGCCTAGGTGCACGAGGCCTCACCCGTATCCAGGGACACATGGTCTCACCCGGACACAGGGACGCTTGGCCTCTCCCAGACCCAGGGCCACTTGGGCTCACCCGGGCCTAGGTGCACGAGGCCTCACCCGGATCCAGGGACACATGGTCTCACCCGGACCCAGGGACGCTTGGCCTCTCCCAGACCCAGGGCCACTTGGGCTCACCCGGGCCTAGGTTCACGAGGCCTCACCCGATCCAGGGACACATGGTCTCACCTGGACCCAGGGATGTTTGGCCTCTCCCAGACCCAGGGCCACTTGGGCTCACCCGGGCCTAGATGCGCGAGGCCTCACCTGGATCTATGGACCCCTGGCCTCACTCGGACCCAGGGGAGCGCGGCCTCCCCCAGACCCACGGGCGCTTGGCACCTCCGCAAGAGTCCCGCCTCTCCCCGCAGGCATCTGGGTCTCCCACGGGTCCCCAGAAGCTGGATTTCAGTGTGATGGAGAGCTAATCTCCCCTAGGTTTGGAACAAAAGCCCCTTTCCCCCGCCACCAACCAGACCCACGCGCCTCCACACCTCATCCCCTCCGATTTCGCTGGTTTCCTCTTCCCTCTTAGCTATAAATCTACCATTCAGCCATCTCTCCTGTAGTTCTGGATGGCAGAGGCTCTGTCCTCCATTCGTGCCCCTGAAATTGCTGTGCGCGGTGGAGTTCGCAGTTCCTTTGTTTAACTTAGCCGCCTTCTTGATTCTCCTCTGTCAAAATGGCTTAAAGGGCTTGAATGTAAGATGAGAACTCCTAAGAATCCTCCAAATCGGTGTTGGCGGCCTCCGGGGCCTCGAGGATCTCACTGCGCAGTTCGGCCAGGTCGGTGGCGCGGATGCGCCCCTCCTGCAGAAAGATGGTCTCTTCCTTCACAGAGAGCCGCTGCGCCGAGTCCGCGGCCGCCGCCACAGCAGCTGCTGCGGCGCCCACGAGCCCATGGCCCCGGCTGCGGTGCTGACTGAGAGGAGCAGCCGCCCGGTCTGGGGAGACGCGAGCAGCAGTCGCCACCCTCACTAGTCCATGTTCCAGTTGTATTTCCGAAACTGCCATGTGAGGCAACACATCAGCCTTCACCTCCGCCGTCATCTTTTTCGAATTCCCCAATTTGTTCTTCTTAATCCCTTGAATTCAGTCAACTCTACTGAGGTCTAGTGGCGCCGGGAGGTGCACGGAGAGGGCGCCCGGGCCTCCGTCCGGTGTGCGGGGCGCGCGGCCCACGGAACCAGGCGCGCGGGGGCCTCGCGGCGGGGATGGGCGCTGGGCGGCCGCCGGGCTCCGGGCGCCGCTGCCGCCGCGGCGTCCCCAGTGCCCCGGGCCGGGCGGCCTGCGGGGGCGGCGCAGTTGCGAAACTGAGTGAGTATCTACAGTTAAGTCTTGATTGTTGTTGGTGTCACTAGGAGGAATTGTCCTCCAGGCCAATTGTCCATGAGGACCCTCTTTGTCTATATAGGAAGAGTTGCTATGCAGGAGACATGAGGCTCCTGTGTCTGTGTCCCTCTGTATTCCTTGCAAACACCTCTGAGAGAAACGCGCCCTGGAGTTTCGCCCGCTGCCTGGAACTGGGTTTCAATGTAGTTGGAACTGGGTCTCAGCGCAGTCTGGCGCCTTTGTCTCCTTCCCAGCAGGGCCATTCAGTGGCGCAGGCAACAGTCCCTCCTCTGCGCGCCCTCCCGTGTGCGCCTCTGGAGCCGCCGCTCCTCTGTGCCTCTGCCCCACAGGCCAAATTCATTCCCCCAGCATGTGCCTGGCTTCCCAGGGTTTCGCCCGGAACTGGGGTTCATTGCAGTCGGAACTGGGGTTCAGCACGGTCCGGAGCCCTTGTCTCCTTCCCGCTAGGGCAGTTCAGTGGCGCAGGCAACAGTCCGTCCTTTGCGCCCCTTCCTGCACGCGCCTCTGGAGCTCTGCCTTCCGCCGCTCCTCTGTGCCTGCGCCCCACAGCCCAGATTCATTCCCCCAGCCTGTGCCTGGCTTCCCAGGGTTTCGCCCGGAACGGGGTTCAGTGCAGTCGGAGCCGGCGCTCAGCGCAATCCGGAGCCTTTATCTCCTTCCTGCCAGTGAACGCCGGCCAGGCCGTCAGCCGCCCCTTCCTCTCCGGCTCCATCCTCCCCGCAGGCGCGCGTGCTCGTGTCTCCGTCCGTTTCTCCATACCTCAGGCTTTTGCGGCTCCCCCGACTGTCCCCGTGGCCTTCTCCTTCTCCCCAGCTGTGGGCATTTCAGTCCGCCAGCTTTCCTGTGGTTCTGGACGATGACCGTTCTGACCTCTAGTTGTATTTTTGAAATTGTTGTGCCCGGCTGCGGGTTAGGTGTTTAACCTATGGCGCCATCTTGGTTTCTCTTAAGGGTTTCTTATAGGGTAGGTCTGCAAGCAAGGAATTATCTAAGTTTTATCTGAATGTCTTCATTTCTCTTTTATTTCTCTTTTTTTATCCTCACCAAGGATTTTTTTTTTTTTTGAGAGAGAGAGACAGAGAGAAACAGACAGAGAGAAACATCAATGTGTGCCTCCCATACACACCTGGACTGGGAATCAAACGCACAACCTAGGTATGTACCCTGACCGGAAACTGAACCCATGACCTTCTGGTGTACGGAGGACACTTCAAATGGTTAGCCAAGTTGTCAATGCAAAAAAAAAAAAAAAAAAAAAAAAAAGTTCTTGAAGGAAATTAAAAGTGCTGCTCCAGTGAACACATGACTGATAAGAAAACAAAACAGTCTAATTGCTGATATGGAAAAAGTTTTGGAGGTTTGGATAGAAGATCAAAACAGCGGCAAAATTCCCTTCAGCCAAAGCCTAATGCAGAGCAAAGCCCTCATTCCCTTCAATTCTGTGAAGGCTGAGAGAGGCGAAGAAACTGCAGAATTTAAAGCTAAAATAAATAAATCAATTAATCAATCAATCAATCAATCTAGTAGAGGTTGGTTGATGAGGTTTGAAGAAAGCTGTCTCCATACCGTAAAACTGTAAGTTGAAGCTGCCAGTGCTGATGTAGAAGATGCAATAAATTATTTTTAAAAAATCTAGCTAAGATAACTAATGAAGGTGGCTCCACTAAAGAACAGATTTTCAGTATAGGCAAAGCAGCCTTTATTGGACGAAGATGCTGTCTAGGACTTTCATACCTAGAGAAAAGTTGGTGCCTGGCTTCAAAGCTTTAAAGGACAGGCTGACTCTCTTGTTAGGGGCTAATGTAGCTGCTGACTTTAAGTTGAAGCCAATGCTCATTTACCATTCCGAATTCCAGGGCACATAATATTTATGCTAAATCTGCTCTGCCTATGCTTTATAAATAAAACAACAAAGTCTGGATGATAACACATCTGTTTATGGCATGGTTTACTGAGTATTTTAAGCCCACTGTTAAGACTTCCAGCTCAGGAAAAACCTTTTCTCAAAATGTTACTGCTCATTGACAATGTACCTGGTCACCCAAGGGCTCCGGTGGAGATATACAATAAGATTAATGTTGTTTTCATGTGTGTTAACACACATCCATTCTGCAGCCCATGGATCAAGGAATAATTTTAACTTTCAAGTCTTATTACTTTAAATGTACATTTAATAAGACTATAGCTGCCATAGATATTGATTCCTGTGATGGATCTAGGCAAAGTAATTTAAAAACCTTATAGAAAAGATTTGCAGTTCTAGATACTATTAAGAACATTCATTGGACAGTCTGTTCCATGCTTCTGTTGAATCTCAAAGGGAAGGTGCGGGGAATGGGTAGGTGGGTGGGAAGAGGTTAACCAAATAACTTACATGCATATATGCATAACCCATGGACACAAACAATAGTGTGGTGAAGGCCTGGGGTAGAGGCTGGGTGTGGGCTAGAAGAGTTAAATGGTGGTGGGGAGGAAGGGGACATCTGTAATAATTTCAACAATAAAGACACATTTTAAAAAAGAACATTTGTGATTCACAGCAAGAGGTCAAACATCACCATTAACAGGAGTTTGAAAGACGTTGATTCCAGCCCACATAGATGACTTGAGGAATTCAAGACTTTCGTGGAGGAAGTTTTTGCAGATGTGGTGGGAATAGCAAGAGAACTAGAATTATATGTGAACTGTGAAGATTTGCTATAATTTTATGATAAAACTTTAATGGATGAGGAGTTGTTTTTAAGGATGAGCAAAGAGAGTGGTTTCTTGAGAAGATGTTATAAAGATTGTTGAAATGATAAGAAAGGATTTAGAATATTAAATAAACTTAGCTGATAAAAGCAGAGTTTGAGAGGATTGATTCCAATTGTGAAAGAAGTTCTACTGTGGATAAAATGCTATAATATAGCATCACACGCTACAGAAGAATGTTTTGTGAAAGAGCCAACCCATGAAGCAAACTTCATTGCTGTCTTATTTTAAGAAATTGCCACAGACACCCTAATGCTCAGCAATGACCACCCTGACCAGTAGCAGCCAGCCATCAGGATGGAGGTAGGACCCTCCACCAGCAGAAAGGTCACAACGTGCTGAAGGTTCTTAGGATGGTTAGCATTTTTAAAAAATATATTTTTATTGATTTCAGAGAGGTAGAAACATCAATGATGAGAGAGGATCATTGATCAGCTGCCTCCTGCACACACCACACTGGGGATAGAGTCCGCAAACCCGGGCATACCCTTGACTGGAATCGAATCTGGGACCCTTCAGTCCACAGGCCAACACTCTATCCACTGAGCCAAACAATCTAGGGCAATGGTTACCATTTTTTAATAATAAAGCATTTTTTAATTGAGATATAGAGTATACACTTTTTAGACATAATGCTATTTATTACACACTAGATAGACTACAGTGTAGTATAAACATAACATTTGTATGCCCTGGGAAACCAAAAACTTTATGTGACTGGCTTTAATCTAAATTTGCTTTATTTTGGTTATCTGGAACTGAACCTGCAACATACCCAAGGTATGCCTATAATTAAAAGGAGCCAGTCAGCTGAAACCGGTTTGGCTCAGTGGATAGAGCGTCGGCCTGCAGACTGAGGGGTCCCAGGTTCGATTCTGGTCAGGGGCATGTGCGTTGGTTGCGGGCACATCCCCAGCAGGGGATATGCAGGAGGCAGCTGATCGATGTTTCTCTCTCATTGATGTTTCTAACTCTCTATCCCTCTCTCTTCCTCTCTGTAAAAAAATCAATAAAATATATTTAATAAATAAATAAATAAATAAATAAATAAATAAATAAAAGGAGCCAGTCACAAAAATTTGCACATTGTATTTCACATATCTATTTACATAAAATGTTCTTTATAGGGAAATCTATAGGGACAGAAATTACATGAGTAGCTGCCAGGACCTGAGGGGAAGGAGGGAAGAATTGAAAGTGATGCTAAAGAGCATGGGGGTAATATTAATGTTCTAAAATTAAACAGTGTTCATGTTTGCACATGATAATAAGCTCAAGTACTAAACAGTGATAAGTTAATGCTGGTTAGAAATAGATATTTGTATTTGAATAGTTAAAGTCTATATAATAAAAGCCTGCCCTAACCGGTTTGGCTCAGTGGATAGAGCATCGGCCTGCAGACTGACGGGTCCCAGGTTCAATTCCGGTCAAGGGCATGTATCTTGATTGCGGGCACATCCCCAGTAGGGGGTGTGCAGGAGGCAGCTGATCGATGATTCTCTCTTATCGATGTTTCTAACTCTCTATCCTTCTCCCTTCCTCTCTGTAAAAAATCAATAAAAAATATTTTTTTAAAAAAAGCCTACGTGACCATTATGGCAGAATGACCAGAACGACCAGTCGCTATGATGCGCACTGACCACCAGGGGGCAGACGCTTAATACAGGATCTGCCCCGGGTAGTCAGTATGCTCCCACAGAGGGAGCGCCACTCAACCAGAATCTGGGCTCATGGCTGGGGAGCACAGCAGCAGTAGTGGGAGCATCTTCCGCCTCTGCGGCAGCACTAAGGAGCATCAAGCTGAGTGGTAAGGAGCAGCGAGCAGGCAGGTGGTAAGGAGCAAGGGGTCCCAGACTGCAAGGGGGCTGTCTGACTTCTGACTTAGGCCCACTCTCCACCTAAGCCAGCAGTCAGACATCCCTTAAGGTGTCCCAGACTGCAAGAGGGCACAGGCCAGGCTGAGGGATGCCCCCTGCCCTCCACAGTGCACAAATTTCATGCACCGGTCCTCTAGTGTATCATAAGAATATATAAGTATTTTAAAAATATTTTATATCAAAGCATTTGGTGAAGCTGGCCTCCTTTTGGGGATGAGTCAGAAATTTTTATCAATTTTAAAATAATCAAAATCACTAGGAGAAAAAAATTTCAAGGACTTAAATAAAAAGTTCCTGAACAATACAGCATTATTTTCAAAGCCCTAGACTCTTAAAAGGAAGAACAGGATCAAGCACAGAATATTCTTCTACTTATCTAATATTAAATCATTTTTTCCTGCAACTAAAATAGATTTAAGAGCCCTGCTGATGTGATGCAATAGTTGAGCATTAACCCATGAACCAAGAAGTCCCTGGTTTAATTCCCAATCAGGGACATGCCCAGGTTGAGGGTGTGATCCCCAGTAGGGGGCTTGCAGGAAGTAGTTGATCGATGTCACTCATTGATATTTCCCCCATCCCTCTCTCCTCCTCTCTCTAAAATCAATAACAAACATATTTAAAAAATAGATTTAAGAAATAAATACTTTTAAAGATAAAATAAATTAATGCTATAAAATAACATTTATAGACTTTTTTTTTTCTTATAAATGTACTAGAGGCCCAGTGCATGAATTTGTGCACATTGAAAGGAAATTAGTTAGAAGAAATATTTTAGAGGCCGGGGAGGGACCACGGGAGGGCTCCAGGACATGTCTGGCTCATCTTGCCCAGTCCCAATTGGCAGGACCTCAGCAGCAAGCTAAACTACCTGTCAGAGCATCTGCCCCCTGGTGGTCAGTGCATGTCATAGCAACTGTTTGAATGGTCAAATGGTCACACACTTAGCATATTAGGCATTTTTATATAGATAGATAGATAGATAGATAGATAGATAGATAGAATGTTAAAAATTTTAAAATAACAACTAAAACACCTAATCCACGAGGCAGATGGAACACAATTACTAGAAAGATTGCTTTTTCTCACCTATTTTCCATTAGTACATATTGTAAACAAAATAATCCTAGATGATGTAATTTAAACTTCCTTGTACTGCTCACTATTGAACTTCTCATTTATTTCTCAGTTATATTTCATAATAAATCAGAATATATGTAGTCATTGTGCTTGCATCTAATATTGTTTGCTCCAAAAATAATAGAGATATGCTGAATAATTTTTGCTTATCTTTAGAAACTGATCATCTCACTTTATTCTGTTTCCTATATAATAATAAAACTGTATCATTAACCAAATAAGGTGCCTACACATGGCAATTTTGTCTCTATCCCAAAGTGTGTCTCAAAGTTAAAAGATTAATTATTCTTATAATTTAATTTGCTTACAGGCACTTGGAATTTAAATGCATTGTAAGAGCATTTTTTTTCTTCCATGAAAACTAACTGCAATAAGTCATAGGAGAAACTACTACCAACTTGAGTTTGAGTTTTCAGTTAAAACACTTGCCAAAGGTTTCTAAAGAAAATGCCTTTTTAATGAATCAAGTTCAACTCAAACTTACACACCAAGACACATAAAATCAGAAGGCTCAATTTTTAATTAAGTGGGTTCAGTATCTCTATACCTTTATTCATGCTGCCATATATTGTGGTCTCTTACATAATATGTGGGCCAGCATATATGACAATGGAAAATCTTAAAAGCCCGAAGCAATGTTTCTGCAATTAGAAATACCATTTAATTTTCTATTTAAAGGAACAGAGAGATGTTTATAAGCATAAAAGTATATGGTGTAGATAGGACAGAATTCTCTTTGGTGAGGCATCATTTAATGTACATGTGCTAAACTCCTACTATTTTCCAGGCATTAGAGATAGAATAGTAAACAGTTCACAAAAGGAATCTATGTCATCCTAGAACTTGTATTCTAGATAGAAAAGACAAACAATGAGCAAGTAAATTTGATGTATTTGCATGGGTATTGATTTTATGGGGAAAATAAAATGAGGGACAGGGATAGTAAATGTTGGGGAGAATAGATAAACTCTTAAGAGAGGGGTCATGGGAGGCTGTAGGAGAAGATAATAGCTGAGTGTCAGCCTGTCTTGAAGAAGAGTAGGGATTGGGGGGGGGGGGGCGGGAATCCAAGACAATGCACACAGTATGAAACGATGTCCTGAAGCAGTGCTGGCAGTAAGGGCTTCAGTTTAGAGCAAGGAAAGACTTAAGGTCAAGTGTACCCTAACAATTCTTCATGGAAAAGATAATATTTTATCTTGAGGAATGGTGGACTTGGGATAAGTACAAAACTGTGGGGAAATAGCTTGAGGCAGATGGAAGTGCACGAGCAAGGCCATGGTAGGGGAGTAGCATCTCAGAGCTGGTGGAGAGGCCTGAGGCTGTAACGAGGATGGAGCAGGTGTTCAGTATGCACAGGGACTAGTACATATGAGCAAAAAATTTGATCTCAGAGTCTAATTATAAGCTACTGATATTTTTGAGATGAAAATATAATTTGAAAAGAAAAAACTTTGAAGTCAAGGGCTGAAAACAACAAGACATCACAACAAAGCATGAGATCCAAAGGTTATAAATTTTATATGCAAGACACATTCTAGGACCAGAATCAAAAAGTATTTCACCTGACTGAGGAAGGGGAAGTGACTCTGGAAGTCACTAACTCTTTCAGTCTAATGACAAAAGAATAAGAAGATCAAGAATGCTTAGAATAGCCCTGGCCGGTGTGGCTCAGTTGGTTGGGCATCCTGTGCACTGAAAGGTTGCCAGTTCAATTCCTGGTCAGGGCACATGCCTGGAATGCAGGCTCGACCTGGGGAGGGGGTGAGTAGGAGGCAGTCGTTGGATATTTCTCATATTGATATTTCTTTCTCTCTCTCCCTCTCCTTTTCTCTCTCTAAAAAAAAAAAAATCAACAAACTATTTTTTTTAAAAAAGAGAATGCTTGGAATGAAATTTAGTTTGGTTTTAAACAAACAACTGGTAGTAATATCTAGCAGGTATTTGGGAATTAGGCTGGCCTTAAAAATCATAATACACTCTTAAAATAACAACAAATTTTCTATATTGACAACCTACTATCTTATATTGCTATGCAACACACTTACCTATTCCTATACCAACTCTTACTAACATTTTTTTTAAAGGGCATTGAGGTTTGAATAATCATGCACTCTACCTACGGTATGATCAGTCTTCAGATAAGTAGTGAAACTAGAATTCGGTCTGACTTCAAGGTCATACTCTTCAATGAGGCTAAGACTGATAAATATAAAATCCAAATAAATACGTTTCCAGAAATGCAACAGTGTGCTGAATGTGATGATTCAAGAATTAAATGGTAGGTTTAGAAAATTAGTGGTATAAAATCAAGGAAGTAGGCTTGATCTACAATTTAAAAGGAAAGAATACTGGGCAACAATTAAGGAGAAGGAAGTTGTTTGGTACATTTAGGATCAGCTGGATGAAAGCTAGCAGATGGTGAAAAGAGTATTGAATGTGAACAGAAGAGATTGCAGAGCCAAACTTTGCTAAAACAATAAAGTTATCTGGCCCAAAACTGGGAAAACCCTGCTCAGACCTTGATATGTTCTGAAAGGTGATACATTTCATTGGCTTAAAGACTTCAAGACTTGGGTGATGATCATGAGGACATAAGCAAGATTTTAATAACTGATTTTTTATTTTTTTCAAGCTTAATTTTGATAAATCACCTTTTAAATAATATTTTTTAGAAATATTGGAATTCCCATCTGTCTGGTAAGAAAGCTCCTACTTTTCTTACTTAAAAGGCTTCTTCCCAGTTAAACAAACAAACAAACAGACTGTTGAACCTCAGAGGGAAGGCAGGGGAGGGTGGGTGGGAAGAGATCAACCAATGAACTTGTATATATGCATAACCCATGGACACAGACAATGGGGTGGGGAGGATCTGGTTTGGGAGGCAGAGGCCGGATGGAAGAGGTCAATGGAGGAAGAAGGGGGACTTAGGTAATACTTACAACAATAAAGATTTAAAATTTTTTTTAAAAGTGCCTTTTCATATAGAGATGCAGCAAATAGAGAAAAACAAACAAACAAACAAAAAACTCTTGCAGGTGTAAAAAGCTAGTTTTATTAAAATTAATTTTACTGTTGACACTATTACAGATGACCCCACCCCCTCCCTTTGCTTACCTCTACCCAGGCCCTGTCCCCCCTTCCCTCTGGCCATCACCTCACTGTTGTCTGTGTCCATTGGGTCTGCATGTATGTTCTTTGGCTAATCTCTCACCTTCTTTCATCCAGTCTTCCCCACCCCCCTCCTCTCTCTCAGCTGTCAGTCTGTTCCATGTACCCATGCCTCTCGTTCACAGCCTGGATGGACCTGGAGAGCATTATGCTAAGTGAAATAAACCAAGTACCATATGATCTCACTTATGTGGAATCTAGTGAACAATAAAAGCTAGCTTTTGATATTGACAGGCTCACTTCTGCCAGGAAAGGCTTTAAAATCACAAATCCCCAGAAGCTTACCAACTTCAGCACCCTGTTTAACTGGGGCTACCTCTGAGGAGGTCCTTTCTGCATGGGTAACTTAGGGAAGTCTATGCACAGCCCTAAGATGTGGCCAGCAACACCTGTTGGGTTTATACATAGGTGAGGTAAAGAGGAAATGAACAAGAATGGAGAGCAATGGAACTGCCCTGCTTTTCATTTGACAGGAAAAACAACACAAGAAGATATTTTTTCCTAAATCAGGATTTGTTAAATAATAGGACAGGTGGCCCAAGACATGGCAGCAGCAAGTCCATATCAACACTGTGTTGATAAACCAGAGGCTGCTGTTGATTGGTCAGAGGCACTTTAGAAGAGAGTCTTGAACTGCCTGGACTTCTGGGTCCTTTCATCTCTGAGATTCAGTAATTGTAATTTAAACATTATATATTTTTAATTTTTTATTGTTGACAGTATTGTAGATGTCCCCCATTCCCCCCCCCCCCACACACACTATATCTTCATGAACTAACAGTTAGGGAAAGGAGGTGATGTGGGTAAGAAAAACAACATTTGAATGTAAATATATTCCAACACATGATACCCATCAATGCAATGCCAAAATGTTCATTATATATAATTATCATTCTTGTTGTCTAAAATAGTTGGTTTGAATTCGGGGGAAATAGCATACTTTATTTTTAACATGGAACTTAAATGTTAAATTTCCTGGGGTTGATATGAAATACTTCTCATTGCAATAAAATGACACTGGAAGTTCAATCTAAAAATAAAGTGTGTGACTGTAAAATGCATTCATCAGTTATTTTTTCCCTCTTTCATCTTTTAATTGCCTGCTTTTCCATAAGTATGCTAAAAAGGAACAGAATGGATTAGTCGAGCTCAATTTATTTCTCTGGACAAGATCTGAGCAATTAAAGAAATCAATCCTATTTATAGTATTTCCTGATTCCAACATTTCCCAGGTTAGAATGCCTTTCTGTTTTTATTCATAATATAAAAGTCCCACATATCACTTTACTAATTAAAAAAAGCTTTTAAAATTTCATAGAAAAAAGAGATCAGACTTGTGGTACCAGAGATGGAGAAGAGGGAAGTGGTCAAAAGGTACAAACTTCCAGTTGTAAGGTAAATAAGTACTCAGAATATAATGTCTAACGTACAACATGATGATTATAGCTAACACTGCTGTATGATATATAGGAAAGTTGTTAAGAGAGTAAATACTAAGAATTATCCTCAAAAGGAGAAGAATTTTTTCCTTCTTTCTTATTTTCTATACTAGAGGCCAGGTGCATGAAATTCATGCACGGGGCAGGGAGGGGTCCCCCTCAGCCCAGCCTGCACCCTCTCCAATCTGGGACCCCTCGGGGGATGTTTAACTGCCAGTTTAGGCCCGATCCCAGGGGCTGGCTCCTAACTGCTCACCTGCCTGCCTGCCAACCTGATCACCCCCAACAGCGGCCCCCTGCTGGCCTGGTCACTTCTAACTGACCCCCTGCCAGCCTGGTCACCTCCAACTGTGCCCCCTCATTAGCCTGTTCACCTCTCACTGCCCCCCTCTGCCAGCCTGGTTGCCCCTCACTGCCATCCCCTGCCAGCCTGGTCACCCCAAACTGTCTCCCCTGCTGGCCTGGTT
Source organism: Eptesicus fuscus (assembly GCF_027574615.1). Taxonomy (NCBI): domain Eukaryota; kingdom Metazoa; phylum Chordata; class Mammalia; order Chiroptera; family Vespertilionidae; genus Eptesicus; species Eptesicus fuscus. The sequence continues at coordinate 22,641,287 of NC_072486.1, forward strand.
GCCCCTCACTGCCACCCCCTGCCAGCCTGGTCGCCCTTCACTGCACCCCCTGCTGGCCTGGTCACCCCACACAGCCTGCTGTTCGGTTGTTTGGTAATCCCTCACTAACCCCCCTGCCGGCCTGGTCACCCCACACAGCCTGCTGTTCGGTGGTTACTGTGAGGCTATCCTGACCAATTTGCATATTACCCTTCTATTAGTATAGATGAGAAGATGGATGTTAGCTGAAGTTATTGTAAATCATTTCACAATATATGTAACTCAAACATTTATGGTGTATGCCTTAAACTACGTAAATTATTTCTTATTAAAACTAGAAAAAAGAGAAAGCATTTTTAAAATTTTCATTGTCTGTGACTATATCTCTCATTGTCACAACATTGAACAAAGAAGGGTACTTAAAAGGCAGCTTTAAAGTTGAAGAAATTAACAATATGTCCCCTTATTAACTGTAATCTGCTGAAACATGTTGGTTGGCATTGTGCTATGATAAAGATAAACTAAATCAAAGCAAATCGGTTCTGAACTATTTTCAGCGTCAGCACATCAAGTAAAATGGCGACTTGTTCCATATGTTGTTTGTTCTGAAATGTGAAGGATATTTTATATTAAACATCTGCCTGCATATTGCTTTTATAACCACATTCATCCGAGAGAAAAAATTCACAAACTTCATTGACAGCATTTTATGACCTTTAAATATACAATATAATAACATTGCCTTTAGATTGACAATAAACCAGGCGCTCAGGTTTGATATAGTTTTCAAAGGGCATATGTTGCCAGGATCCATGATATAGTTCATATCAGTGCAAAGAAGTGGGTGACTGCAACCAGAGGGATCAATAAGAGGCTTGAGAACTTTTTAAGTATAATTACATTTTTTAAAAACTCTTCAAGTTACCTCTTTAGAGATCATTTTCAACCTCTTTTATTCATGTGGAAAATCTCCTATAAACTGGCTATAGTATATGCTTTAAACAAGTCCCAAATAACATTTTAAAATCCTTCACTTATTGAAAATGAACTGTTTATGTTTCCTTGAGTGCACCTGTTTGCTTTTGTTTATCACACTGCTTCTGTTTTAGCTGTTATACCTTGCCCTATGTCTTCTCTACAAAAGAAGGACATTCCAAACCTGGACAGGAGTCATAGCCTTCATTGTTTATACATTCTAACCATTAAATACTCACAGACTATCATAATATACAATGATGATTCTATGCTGTACTCGTACAACTTGTATCATGTCTTCTCTTCCTTTGGAAGCTAACACTATGAACTTCTTTAAATAATTTTATAATAGTACATATTATAATATATATAAATCTTATATAATAGTAAATGGTATTTACTGCTATACTATCTTATACCTATACACGTTATCCTTAAATAGACTGGTACTCTTTCAGAACTAGAACTATCTAGTATTTTTTATATATTTCTTATAGTTTCTAGTTTTCGAGATTGGTGTACTTAACATCATTATCTTAGAATGCATTTTTTCACAATTGGAAAATCAAAGTAATTTTTAACCCTAAAAAAATGTATCATGATCCTCAAACCAGATTTCACTTATATCTAACACATTACTCAGGAAAAAAAAAAAGTTACAAGTTAGGGGAAGAGCTGTACCTGCGTCTAACAATCTGTTCTAAACAAGTAGAATGTTTCTCATCCATAAAAGTGTGCACATTTGGATAAATTTAGCAGAACAGTTGAAAATAAGATACGTCCATTAATTCTTTTGTTGCAAAACAAAAGAATTTCCCCAACAATACAAGAGCTCTTTATTCAATGGTTCTCAATATTGGCTGCATGTGAAAATCACCTACAGAACCTTTTAAAACACAGAGATGCTCAGGCCTCTACTAGAACAATTAAATTATAATCTGCAGAGATGGATCTAAAGCATCTACATTTTCTTTTCTTCTTCCCTCCTCCCTCCCTCCCTCCCTCCCTCCCTCCCTCTTCCTTCCTCCTTTCTTCCTTCCTTCCTTCCTTCCTTCCTTCCTTCCTTCCTTCCTTCCTTCCTTCCATCCTTCCTTCCTTCCTTCCTTCCTCCATTTCTTTTCCTCACCCAAGGATATTTTTCACATTGATTTTTAGAGATAGTGGGGGAGAAGGAAAGAGAGAAAGAGGAGAGATGTAAGAAAGATGAAAGACACATTGGTTGGACTGGTTGCCTTCCATACATGTCCTGACGTCTGACCGAGACTGAAGATCCCACCTGTAACCCAGGTACATGTCTTTAATCAGGAATCAAAACCATGACCCTCCAGTCCTCTGGGCAATGCTCTAATCATCTCGCAACACCGGCCAGGACTACACTTTCTTTTTAAATTGCTATAAGTGATTTTAATATGCTATAAGGCTTAAATGCTATTCATTTAAAGGGAGATGTGGTAAAGAAAAGTAGCTGGGCTGGGCTGGTGTGGCTCAGTGGTTAAGCATTTACCCATGAACCAGGAGGTCATGGTTTGATTCCCAGTCAGGGCACCTGCCTGGGTTGTGGGCTCAGTTCCAGTGTGTGTGTGTATGTGTGTGTGTGTGTGTGTGAGGGGGTGGTGAGAATACAGGAGGCAGCTGATCCATTAATGATTCTTTCTCATAATTGATGTTTCTATCTCTTCTCCCTCTCCCTTCCTCTCTAAAAAAATATTTTCAAAAAAAGAAAAGTAGCTGGGAGGGTGGCAAAGAATGAATAATCCGTGCCCTAAAGACTGATCCAGAGAATATGATACCACCTCTACTCGCATCCTGGAACACATGACTTTGCCTGTCTCTGATATACATGCAACTATTGGCCCAACCCCATGCAGCATGTAAATCCAGTTGCCCCTTCAGTCCAGTGATTCAACTCAGAAATATGAATTATTTCCAGGCTATGAGGTAAATAATGGCCACCCAAATAAACTCAGTTCACTAAATTACAATGAATGATACAGTCTACTGCTTCTGCCTCTGTACTTTGATTATTGTTTTCTTGGGTTTGCATTATGCTTAAACTCTGTTTTGATATCAGAAAATGCCCATGGTTTCTGACTCCAATGATATAGCATACAGTTGAAAGAAGTGGATATTGTATGGGCTGATATCTATAGGTACAGATATATAATGTGAGGGTAGATGTTATCTGGAACTATGTAGGAGGGACTACTCTCTGCTTAAGAACGCAGAGAATGTAAATGTGTAAAAAAATAGTAGAATGTTTTTGTCTGATGTAACTTTTTAAATCAAGAATTAGAAAAAATAAATTAGCTGACAGTGTGGTAGGAAAAAAGAGGAGTGTGGGAAGAGGAGGTAGGAAAGAGTTATATTAAAATGGGAAAGGAAACTCACTAGAAAAATTTGACTGAAGTATGTAACCATCAGCTGAGAGAAGGATAATAAAGGAAAACAAAATTAGATGTTGCAATAGCATAAAGATGTTTAGAAATAGTCCCTAATGAGGATGGAAAATAAGACCCCTAGAATCTAAAATAAGACCCACTGACATTTCATAGGCCAGTAATCTACAGCTGTAGCTTTCAGCTGGGGTGATTTCCCCCTCCTCCTACATTTGGAAATGTCTAGAGACATTTTTGTTGTCACATCAGAGAATCCTAATGGCATCTATAGGATAAAGACCAGGGATGGTGCCAAATATCCTACAATGAACACGATGCCCTCTGATCCCAAACAAGAATTTGAAGAACCCTATCAACAGTGTCAAATTGAGAAACACCTGTCTAAGGGAAGATGACTTTAAAATTTGGCATTTTCTGCTACCAGATGCCAAGATTTTAGTTAGAGAAATTTATCATCTTTAGTAGAGATTTTGGTTTCTTTGCAAATCTTTAAGTCAAGAAGGTTTCTTCATTCCTAGCTAAATATTTTCTTTTTATATATATATATTTATATATATATATTATATATATAATTGATTTTTGAGAGGAAGGGGAAGGGATAGAGAAATAGAAATATCAATGACAGGGACACATGGATCAGCTGCCATCTGCATGCTCCCTACTGGGGATTGAGCCCACAACCCAGGCATATGCCCTGACCTGGAATCGCAGGAGGGACCTCTTTGCTCATAAATCAACACTCAACCACTGATCAACACTGGCTGGGTCCTAGCTAAAATTTTTCTATAGAAATTTAGGTTCATTTTGTTTTTTCTCTCCACAGAGAATTTGGAACAGAAATATTCCCTAACATTTTTTTAAAACAATGTTAATGAGTATAACTTGTTTAATCACCCTTCCCTTTCTTATTCATACAGTTTCCAAAGCATAGTTTACTTTTTTATAAAAGAGGTGTTAGGGACACAAAAGCATTCCCGTAACAATGACTATTATGGTAGTTTGGCAATGTTCCAAAGGCATCCAGGAGGAGTGGATAGGTCTGTAGAGAAGGAAGTAGTTTTATAACGCCAGGGGCAAGGAAAAGGATGTTGTAAATAATGTTACAAATGCTTTTCTTAGAAGTCTAAATGCAATCCCTATAATATAATGTTAGTATTATGGCAAACATTTCTTAAAGCAAGTGTATTTTCTATTGTAGTTGCCAAAGGACCTATAACTCATGTTGGTTTTGAATAAGAGGCTATGGCTATGAATCAGCCAAGAGCTAAACACAAAAGCAATGAAATCACACAGGCCTCCTTTGCTGAGAGAATAGTAAAGGGACATTCTCTAGGAAAAACATATAATATCCTAAGTCTGAGCTTTCTATGTAGGTAAGTCAATCTAATCAACATAGAACATGCATTTAAATGAGACAACTGTTCCATAAACAAGTTTGAGGTTTAAAAAAAGATAAAAATAAAAATGCATACACATTTGAATAAAATAATTACATCCTAAAGCTATCTTATTAATCATAGTAGTTAAATTCTATTCCACGAATTATTGATTTTAAAGAATTTAAAATCATAATAGGAATGGCTGAGGCTTCTGGTCAAGATGCTAGAGTAGGAAAGCACTGTATGCACCAACTCCCATGAACACTTCAAAATTAAAACTACAATACAGACCAACCAACTGGAAAAACACCTGAAAACTAACTGAATAATCTATATATATGTATATATATATATAATAGCCTAATATGCAAAGTGTCCCCTCGGGAGTTCAACCAACCGGGAGTTTGATCACTCACTATGATGTGCGCTGACCACCAGGGGGCGGCATGGAATAAAGGAAGGCCCTGGCCAGCAGCTGGCAGCTGCTAGGGACCCTACCTGTGCATGAATGGGCCTCCAGTACTCTTATAACTAAGGATATAAAGAAGCCACCTCAGACTGATAGGAGGGGCAGAGACATGAAACAGTCTAGTCCAATACCCATGTGTGGTGGTAGAGAATTGAAAGGGATATCTCAACTGAAGAAGACCCTACATAGGAGGCCTCAGGTCATAGTGAGGCCTCTTCCACATGCCACTGGGCCTACCACAGGCAGCTGCCAACCACAGATCACTTTGTAGCTCCTGTCAGTGGACCCTGGCCAGGTATAGGCACAGCTGACCTTGGCCTGCACCAGAGCCCCTCCCAAGAGGCCTCAGAATGAACATATCCAGTGGTCCTTCCCAGACAACAACAGAAAACCACTCTGTTTGCTCATAAATAGCACACCTAAAGGATGGCCTCAGCAGGAACCAGAGCCCCACTGTGGTGAATCCTGATCTGTGGGGTCAGCCTCCACTGTGCTGGTAGCAAGTCCTCACAGCAATTCAACCTGACAGTCAACTCTACCAAGTGACAAAGAAATAGTAATCGAGGCTCAACTACAACAGGAGGGCACACACAATCCATGCAGGGACACCCCTAGAGCACCCCACTCAGGTGACCAGGGAGACAGAGCCACTGGACCCCACAGGACACCTACCCCATAAGGCCACCTAGCCAATACTGGAAGATATAGAAGATCTACCTAATACATAGAATTAAACTACAGAGAGGCAGCCAAAATGAGGAGACAAAGAGACATGCCCCAAATTAAAGAATAGAAAAAAACACCAGAAAAAGAAATACACATAAAAGAGGCAAGCCATCTATCAAATACAGTTCAAAACACTGGTGATCAGGATGCTCAATGAACTAAGGAGAAGAATGGAGCAATTAAATGAGAACTTCAACAAAGAGACAGTAAACATAAAAAGTACATAGAAACCATAAAAAAAAAAGCACCAGTAAGAAATGAAGAACAATAATTGAAATAAATAATACACTATAAGGAATCAACAGCAGGTTAGTCAAAGCAGATAATCAAATCAACAAAATGGAAGACAAGGTAGCATAAAACAACCATCAGAACAGAAAAATGGAAAAATAAAGTATCCAAGAAATAGTTAGTTTAATGGAACTCTGGGACAACTGCAAGCATACCAACATTTTCATCATAAGCATGCCAGAAGAAGAAGAGAGCAAGCAATGGATTGAAAACTATTTGATAAAAATAATGACTGAAAACTTCCCTAACCTGATGAAGGAAATAGACACACAAGTCCAGGAAGCACATAGAGCCCCAAGCCAGATAAACTCGACAAAGCCCACACCAAGACACATCACAATTAAAATGCCAAAGGTTATAAACAAAGATATAATCTTAAAAACAGCAAGAGAAAAGCAGAAAGTTATCTATAAGATAGCTTTCATAAGACTATCAGCTGATTTGTAAACAAAAACTTTGCAGGCCAGAAGGGTTTGGCACAAAATATCCCAAGTGATAAAAAAGCAAGAACCTACAAGCAAGATTATTCTACCCAACAAGGCTATTATTTATAATCAAAGGAAAGATAAAGAGCTGCTCAGAAAAGAAAAAATGAAAGGAACTCATCACCATCCTGGCTGGTGTGGTTCAGTTGCTTGACTGTCATCAGTGGTTTGATTCATCATCAGGGCACATAACCAGGTTGCGGGTTCAATCCCTGGTTGGGGTAAATACAGAAGGCAATCTATTGATGTTTCTCTCTCTTTCAATACTTCTCTAAAATCAATAAAAACATATTTTAAAAAAGAGGAATTCATCACCACCAACAGGATTTAAAAGAAATGTTAAAGAGGCTTTTTTTAAAAAGGAAAGAAAATAACCATAAGCATGAATAATAAAATAACAACTAAAGCTATCAATAATCACTTTAAATATTAATGAATTAAATGTTCCAATCAAGAGACATAGTGTGGCTGAATGAATAAGAAAACAGGATCCATACATATGCTGTCTATAAGTGACCTACTTCAGACTGAAAAACACTAAGACTGAAATTAATGGGATGAGAAAAGGTATTTCATGCAAATGAAAACAAAAAAAGCTAGGTTAGCAATACTTAGACAAAATAGACTTTAAAATAAGAGCTATAAGAATAGACTGGGGAACTCTAGAGGCAGGTGCGCGGGGCAGGCCTGGCCATGCTTTGTGCCTGCCGCCCTGGCGGGGCTGAGGGGACTGGGCGCCGCCATCTTGTGGCTGTGGACACTGCCATCTTTGAGGATGTGGCAGTCAATTAGCATATTCCCTCCTTATTGGCTGTGGGTACTGCCATCTTTGTGATGGTGTGATGGTCAATTAGCATATTCCCTCTTTATTAGATAGGATATTAGCAGAGTGGGTAGACAGTCATGTACTTTATAAATTGATTCTCTCGATATTTCAAGTATTCTCCTGGCACTATATATAGTTATGACAATACTAGCTTTCCCGTTGCAGGAAAAATCCTGCAATAGGATTTCCTGCTGCACTCTACCCCGCCTCCACTCCACCCTTGTCACCCGCCCCACCTTCTCGGCCAACCCACCTGCTTTTCCCTTCGCCCCGGCCCTGACTTCACTCCTCCCTTCCCCCCCACCCCCACCCCGCCGCTTGCTTGCTTCTTCGAAGCTTTACTCCCTTCTGCAGCTCTTGGCTTCTTTCTACGCTGTCTTGATATGCAAATTAGCTGCCATCTTTGTTGGGGTAATTTGCATACTCGTCCTGATTGGTTGGTGGGTGTGGCTTGGCTGGTGGGCGTGGCTTAGGTGTAGCGAAGGTGCAGTCAATTTGCATATTTGTCTATTATTAGATTATATTATTGACTATACTCCATGTGCTCTATTTTACATCCCCATGATTATTTTGTGACTACCAATTTGTATTTCTTAATTCCTCCAACTTTTTCACCTTTTCCAACTCCTGGCACCCTTTTTTCTGGCAACCATCAGTCTAGATCCCAAAGAAATCTCTTATGTTTTTATTTTTTACCTACGAGTTTTACAGTCTCATATTTTATAATTAAGTCCATGATTAATTTTGTGTTAATAATTGTATAAGATGTTAGGTTTTAGATGAGGGCTTTTAAATACATTTTTCATACATTGCTGAATTCTATTTGATAATCTTTTGTTAATAATGTTTACACTTATGTTCATTAGAGATATCTGTTTGTGGTCTGTAGCATAAATTTTGAGATCTTTTGCTATATTTCTATAGGCCCCTGAGACACTATCTCTTTTTTTTTCTCCCAGTTTATTTTCTCTTTTTCACAATGAATAATTTCTCTGTTCTATCTTTAGGATTTGTTATTCTCTCCTCTGTTCCCTCCATTTTGCTCTTGATACCATCACTGGGTTTTTTAAATTTTTGTTACTGTATATTTCACTTCTAAATTTTTCCATTTGACTCTTATTCATATCTTGTTTCTTTATTAGTAATTTTTATTCATTTCCTAAGAGTTCTTTTCATGTGTTTTAAACATGCCTGTAATTGTTGAAGCATGTTTATTATGGCTGCTTTAAAGTCTTTGTCAGATAATACTAACATTTCTGTCATTTTATTGTTGGTATTAATTTATTGTCCTTTACCAATCACATGGTATCTTCATTCTAGGTATAATGAATAAGTAGTTAGTGGCAATTGTTACTATATTTACAACTTATAAATATAGCAACAGAGATGGCTCTTAAAAATATATTGCCAACTGGTAAAATGTAGGAAATAAATCCAGATAGTGTGCTAATACTGTTTACATGAACTAAGAACATATGGAGACTAAAATACTCATGCTGTAAGAACTTACACAAATAAAAATATAAACATTAAACCCTTTAGAATAGTTGTGTGGTAAGGGTGGACAATGATAATTTAAAGAATTTGATATATGGAAATTAAAACAAACATTAAAAATTGAAATATAACTTGGAAGAATGGTTAGGAGGGGCAGTGTACGAATCTAAAATATTCTCATGCATTCACAATTAGATTTCTCTATTTATATGATAGATCAAGCAAGCTTGATATACATATAATAAATATAATATATATACTAAAACAAGAACAAGTTTTTAAAAAGTAAAATGAGGTAAGTGCTGGGGAAGCCTAAGATTCATTACTGTTATGCTTCATTACATGGCTTTTGCTTTATTTTATTTTTTACTTTTAAGTATTTGAACCTTTTAATTTTTAGATTTTATTTCAGAAAATTTGATTTAATTAAGTAAATTAAATAGTCCTTTTATAACCATATAATTATTACCTGGAGAGCTTTCTAGGACTAGTAAAGGGCAGGACATTACTGAAAACAAACACAGAATATTAATTTTATAGGATGAATTAATTTATCTTAGCAGCTTCAAAGTGCTTTGTTGAATTTTAATAAATCATTTCATCAAGTTTTATTAGGGACCTACTATGTGCCATGACCATTTTAGATGCTGGGGTCCCAGCAATGTATAAAAGGGAGGTGATTCTTGCCCTTCAATCAAAACAATAGCCACGGCTTGATGTGCAGATTATCAAAATAACTCATTTTATTTTCCTAGTGTTGACCTTCTTTCTGTGTTCTACTAAAGATAACATATCTTACTTAAAAATCCCTATTTATTTTGAATGGCTACAATGAATTATCCAGTAGAAACTAGCCATGTGGAACATTTCATTCGGAAAAAACTGTCAGTTGTTACACACTAAATGACATTTCATGTTTCACAATCAGTCCAATGATTCTCTGTTTTTCTTCCGTGTTTTATTAGCCAGATGTCATCTCTTAAAGTGTCAGCAAAAACAAAACATAAGGACATAATAAAATATACTGCTGACTTTTAAAACAAGTGCATGCCATTGAATAGGTTAACATTAGAAATTTATTTCAGCTCCCAGATGTTTTTTTAAACAATATTTCCTCTTTCATATATATCATCTCCACTTATGTTTTAATAAGGTAAATTTATTAAAGATAAGTCCTCCTGTGTAAAACCTACAATTAGGCTGACTGGCGTGGCTCAGTAGTTGAACGTTGACCTATGAACCAGGAGGTCACAGTTTTATTCCCAGTCAGGCCATATGCCCTGGTTGTGGGCTTGATTCCCAATGTGGGGCGTGCAGGATGCAGCTGATCAATGATTCTCTCTCATCATTGGTGTTTCTATCTCTCTCTCCCTCTCTCTTCCTCTCTGAAATCAATATATATATATATATATATAAATTTTCCTTTAAAGCTTGTTTTCCATGGTGCTATAAAATGACTAATAAAAGGGTAGATAATGTAAACTTGAAATAACCCAGTCACAGAAAGACAAGTATAACACGATCTCACTCAGATGTGGAATCTAATAGATCTGTGAAACAAAAGAGATCCAGAGACATGGCTGCCATGAATATATATCTCAAATTTCAGATGGCAGAAAGTGTAATGGACAACCCCAGGATTAAGATGTCGTACTCTGAAGTTCATCACCCAATGCATGCTGCAGCTGCACTTTCCACTGGATTCTCCTGCCAAAGACTGAGTGTGGCCAATACATTCTTAGAGACAGTGAGCGCATTCTGCAAGATAGTAGATTTCAATGCAAACTCCTCTGGCTAGAGGGCTCCTCACCATTGTTCCCAAAGTTGCTCCACAGTCTAATCCTTTTCCTATTTGACCTTTCTTATTTCCCTCTTACCTCCTCTGGGTTAGACTTGGATCCTGGTTTGACTGGTCTTTCCTGGCTCTGCCCAGTTTTTTCTCACACTTCTCCTCTTGCACAGCTAATCTCCCCTTTAGGCCTTATTCTCAAAGAACATAAATTAACACACAGTGGCAAATACGAAGAAATAAAATCAGAAGTACAGAGAATGAACAAAAATTAACATCAGCTTTTGTCTGTAAGAATGGGAAATACATATCTACAAAGGGATCATAAAAGCATGAGATGACTTAAATATGTGTGGGTGAAAACCAACTATCACAGATATCATCACCTGCATCAACGGTTGGCTAACTTTTTTTTAAAGAAGGACTAGATAGCAACAGGCAGTGATACCCAGCATCCCATATAAACCTGGGTGAGCCTAAGGCTATCGATGTTCTAATTTATTACTTTTGAAAATAAATTGACTTGTTGGAACACTCACATATACACATGTGTAATTCATCTCTTCTATACAAATAATCTAATCTCCAGTACTAAGCATTATAAATATGCCATATTATATTTGAGTACTCACTGTGTAAGTACATTTTTATGCACTCTTAGAAAACATGCTTCTGCTGTTTTACTTAAGTGAATTCAAGTTATCTAATAAAGGGGCAGCTTATAAACACATTCCTAGCAGAAAACAGCTATTTTTGCCTTTGTGTGTTTTAAAAGGCATGCCTGAACGGTTCACTGAGATATAAAAGTACATAAAAGCTTTATTAGTGTTTTATTAAGGGACTATATGCATAAAAAGTAAGTGACTTCCCTGGTGCTACTATATAAATAAAAGTGATCTCCCTGGTAATAAACGATCTCTCCACTTCTTTTGTGGTTTCGCTTCCCAGTCTTTGATTACAACAGAACACATGGCATTGCGTTACAATCAGCACAACACAGATGTGGGTCCAATATCTGTCTCCAAAAGACCTTGCCTATTTACTGGAGAACTTGCAGAGGAGACTTTGTAGTTGTCTTGTTCCCTTTAACTTTCACTCCTGGCCCTGGTTGAACCTGTGCCTCTGGAAATTGTGTATTTTGGAATGCTTCCTTGCACCAGGCAGTGCCATTCCAAAGGTTATTTGGAATGGGACTTCTCCTCTAGAGACCTGATACATCAATCTGCATGTGACACATTAAGTAATGCTGTTCAGAATGTGCACAAACAGTCAACTAGAAATTAATAAATGAAAAATAGAAAATAGGTTCAATAGAAACAGCCCATTATCTAACAAATGATGTACATTCAAAGCACATTGAGACCCTACATCTCTTAACAGGACCACTTTATTAGAGAACAGTTGCTCTGCTTCTAGAATCATTGTTTCAGAGGCAAAGTGTGTCTCATTTCACTTGCGATTTTATAATGAGATTCAAACCAACATTAAAGAGTGGCATATTTGTTTTCTGAAGGATATTCCCCAGGCATGCCCAAAGCCAGGCTGGCTTCCTGTCTGTGCCATTGTTTGTACATTTTGTAAATATCACTTGAGTTTTTTCTGTATCCTCTCATAAACTCCAAAATTCCAAATGACCTCCTAAATCTACCACACTGTTAATGCTGCTTTAATATCTTGAAAGGCACCATTTTTAGGTTTATTTAAAAAATCTCTTCAACAAAGATCACCTAAACACCATTGTCACAAAGAGGTGACACTGCTGCCTGTTCTATCTCTATTTTGATGTGGGCTGCCTGCTGCCTGCTCTGCATTCTGTCCCCTAAAAGGCTTATTAATGGGGTCTAGAGGGAGGCTGTCAGAAACGGCAGACTGAATCAAGGGATTCTCCTTCAACGTTCAAATGACACTGCAGCTAAAGAATTAAACAGACGACTAACCAGTGCCCTTTTGTCTGAAGATGAAGGTGGGATTGCCAACTAGCACACCGATGACTGGCATTTGGGTGGATGAAGCCATCCTGCTATTGTGCTGCTAGTTTATAATCACGACGGCCTTCTTGATCTCAAGTGCCTCAGCAAAAGCCTTCTCAGTTCTTGGAGTCATGTGTGTAGAAACCCTCAGCTGAGCTCTTGCTGTAAACATTTATCCACTGAGAAGCAGCGTTCTGACACTAACTGGGAAGAAGCGTTGGCTTCTAGGTATTTAATTAAAACATTAAGGGAAAAAGCTTTTGTGTCAACATTCACAAGCACTTTCCTAGAGCTGAGGGCTGCTGTAATTGAGTTTCCCTGCAAATGCGTGCCCCCCCACTCCCCTCCCCAGCCTTCTCTGAGAGCAGCAATAGCTTGAGGTTCACTTTGCTTCATGCTGTTAGTTGTGGCTTTGAGACTTTGCCCCATGCTGTCACTTTCCTGATTCTCTCAATCTGGTTGTTAGCTTTAATTTCTAAAATCAAGATTGGATGGCAACAAGGGGCTTTAATGAAGAGTGAAAAAGTCATTTGTTAAACAGCATTAAGAATTCTTATTTGCACTGCTGCATAATGTGGTCAAGCCGAATGCTTCTGCTTTTATGAATCATCCAATTTTCCTTGGCACATAATTAATGTTAATAAAGGGAAGACATTGTATGGGAACTAAATTCATCATAGTAGATGCTGGCTCTAGGTGTAGGTTCCTGGGGTGCCACCAGTTTCATTTTGAGGTACTGTGGGGACCATGTCTTATAGGGAAGGACATGGAGAATAAATCGCATATGGTCATTTAATTGCTAACAAAGTTCATATAATAGAAGTACTTACTTTTTCTGAAAAGTTGCTTTTTTTCAGTGAAAAGATAATAAAAAGATATCTAGTAATGCCATATTAGTGCACCTTTCTGAAGAGTATAAAAAGAACGTTTTTAAGCTACTCTGAGCCTTGGACCATTGAATGTAATAAAGGGAGATTGCCCATGCAATTCTCTTCAATGCATCAAGTCAATTGAGAGGAGCTTTGTTCTCCTTTCAAAAAATGTAAAGGTATAGATTTCACAAAACATCTTGAACCAATCAAGACGGTAGCAGCCAAGTACTGCAGGAAAGATGAAAAAGTAGTAATAGCATCTCTTTTAAACTCACGTTCTATATTCAAAATTAAAAATATTTTGGAGCTTTGACATATTTCAATGAGTTAATTTCCTTTAAAGATAACATGACTACATCTTTATTTCAACCTTGTCATTTAGACTAATTAAATGTACCTACTTGATATGAATAAGTTAACATATTAATTCAACAAGTGCTTATTGAGGACTTGTTACATTGGTAACAATGTATGAAGAAATACATAGAAATATAAATATACACAAAAATAACATATAGTGACCCATTTGTGGAAATTATTTTTTCATGGAGACAAAAAATTTTTTTAAAAAACTTAAATTAAAATTCAGGCTATATGAATGAGCTAAATTAAGCAATGCAGTCAATAGAGTGACATAGCATCATAGTCAGGGACATGCAGATACAATGGCATGACAGTCTGTGTTTCTTTTAGCTTCTGCAATCCTCGCTCATGCAATAACAGGAATCTTAGGACAGTTCAAAATTTAAACAATTAAGAATCAAGTCCACCTTTATTGCAGTCAAACTCTGACTGGTTCCATGGTGTTTCCTGTGGTATTTTAGCCATCCCTTAATGAACTCCTGTTTACTTAAGTTCTGATAATGCTTTTCTACCAGACTGTCATTGGTCTTGCCCTTAATGCTATTCTTAAGGCGATCACCTTTCTCTCTCATGGACAACCATGTGAAAGGCAAACGCCTGTCTCTCGGCTTCAGCATTCTACTCACTTGTTAGGATTCCTATCTGCTTTCTTGCCATATTTCCCTATGCCCTCCTATCCACTCAGAGGTTTGTTTATCAGTTACTCGTGCCTTTCTCCTGGTTGAGTTCCAAACCTACTTGACTTACAACCAATAAATGTATCTACAGATTATGACGCATTCTCCACAGTACGTTTGTTTTAGTCCACCACACTACCAACTTAATCTGAAAAGGCAAGCTGTAGAATATTCCGCCTAAAATAGGACATGAAGAAAAACCACTTGGGATAAAGAGTTTCAATGAGAACATCTCACTCAACATTATTATACAGTATCCCTTCTCCTGGAAAGGAGATTTCCCTGTGGCTCACCCACTTCAATGCCAGTCTCTGTCTATTAACCACCATTCCTGGCATATATGCCATTATCTAGACTTTCATCTACACTTACTGAATTTTTGGCTATTAAACTAGCCCTTTGGAATGTCAGTAAAATTCAACAAACACCGATTGAACACCTACCATTTTGCAGGCATCATCCTAAGTGTGGGAAATACAAGGATGAAAGCGCTGTCCCTGATTCTGCAAAAGTGGTGAGCGATTGACACTACCTCAGATCTGGAATTAACTAATTTCCTACTCTGTCAATCTTGGCAATCCCTAACAGCAATAAATTGACAGCGCCCCTGGTAAATAACTAATATGTGATCGAACGTCCAGGAAGCCAGTTCCAGACCCTTGTCTTGAATATTTCCAGGACCATTTCTCTTTGCTGCTGCTTTAAATAGTAAGATCATTTTAACCAACTGGACATGATATTTAGAGATTATGAAACTGGTACAATAGCTAAGAACAGAATAATAGTCACCCATCTTAAACAAATTCTTATTCTCCTTTAATGCAGGGTTGTATTATTCAAAGGTACCACCTGATTGGAAAAGACACAGGAGCTGAAATTTAGTCTGTATTCTACTCTCCAATATGTGTACCCTGGCTTGTAACTGCATCTGACCAGACAGCACATTTTTCTAAATTATTTACAAAGAATTTGTTTCCTAATTTGTCCAAGGGGTCATAAAAGTAAGCAGCATCCTGATCCTAATGACTACCACTTAATTCTTCAGTATTCTAAACAGTCATAATTCTCAAAAAGGTGCATTACACTTGATATCTCCATTTCCACATTTCCTATTTATTCATAACCCACTCCACTCTGGGTTTTATGCCCCTCACATGCCCCAAATTGCAAAGCCTATCATTGATCTTTATGTTGCTTGGTTTAATGGACACTCTTCTATGTGAATCTGACTTAAAATCATTAGCACTGAACACAGCAATTTTCTTTTTTAAAAAGTCTTCTCTCTAATCATCTGGGAGGCCACATTTTCCTTCAACCTCCTGAACTAACCCTTTATCAGTCTTCTTGTTAGCTAATTTCCCTCCACTTATTCTCAAAATGTTTTATATGTTTAGTGATCCCCCTCATTTGCTCTTCTTTTCTCCATTTACACATTCTCCACATGTAACATCAGTCTTGTGGTTCTGAGTTTATATTACAAATTTATATCTCTAAGCAAGTCCTCTCCTCTGAACTCCAACATCCCAACTCCAAGTAATTAGGGACATGGCAAGTAAAGATTGTTCCTACTTTCCATGGTTGTCAGAGCCATATCCCAGGTGAAGAGAGTCTCCACTCCCTCTGTGCTGACACAATATGAGGTTTCAAAGAGATCATCAGCAAGACACTCCTATAGAAATTAGTGGGGACTGTGCTAAATTGCAATATCTCACTCAAATCTGCAGTTTATCTTCATTGCTCATATGATCTTTACAGGTGGCGTCAGTGTAGTTAAGTTTCTGCCCTCAACTACATTTCTTGAAGGTCCACAATATCAGGGAATATTTGTCATCCACATTTGTGTTTTTTACATGCTCTACAATACCTAGAAAAGTTGTTCTCAACTCGTTTTGAATATCTGAAATCCTGTGAAGCTTTGAAATTTAGCACTGACTATACCCTCCAAGACTCTGATGTAATAGGGCTGAAGAGGTACCAAAGCATGTCTATTTTTAAAGCTCCCTCCTAAATGTCCATTAAAAAAATAAATGGATTCAGAAAGTAATTGAGTATTATTCAGCCTTAATCTTGCCATTTGTGACAACATGGATGAAACTGGAGGACACTATGCTAAGTGAAATAAGCCAGAAACAGAAAAACAAATACTGCATGGTTCCACTTATATGAGGTGTCTAAATTAGTCAAATTTACAGAAGCAAAGAGTAGAATGCTGGTTTCCAGGTGCTAGGGGTGGGGGAAATAAGATATTGGCAAATGTATAAAATTTTATCAGTTTTCCATAATCTTAAATTATGCTAGATGAATCAATTCTGAGGATCTAAAAATGTACTAGTACACCAATACGACTGTAATTAACAATACTGTTATTGTCTGCTTGAAATTTACTAAGAGGGTAGACATTAAATGTTCTCACCACACACAAAAATATTAAAAAAAGGTAACTATGTGTGGTGATGGATATGTTAATTTGCTTGATTGTGCTGAGGGTTAGGGTTAGAATATCACCACATCAATACAATAATCATCACCTCTAGTTTCCTAGATGATTCAGGGAATAGCCAGGGTTGCCAAGCACTGAGTAGAACAGGAGATACTAAAAAACTGTTGTTAAATAAACTGACTGGTATTTTTCAGTAGTCACAGTAAAAAAAATAATGATAATACCATTATTATTTCAAGAGTTGCTTTGCTTCCAAAGTAAAAAATAACTGTTGACTGACTTGCTCTCAGATTCTATTTTGACAAAAAAGAAAAAATCCAGTAAAGCCTTTAAGGTTTTTTCCCCTTTTCCTCCCCAAAACTCTAAACAGGTAATAATTGCAGTATCTAAAATTAATAGCAAGAACATAGCCCATTTAATAAGAGACCAATTGATTTGGGGTACAGACATAAATTAAGTTAAATGATGTTGTGTCCACAAATAGGGTGTAATTTTGATCCAAAAGCTGATCACTTTTACCCCAGGAAAGCTTACCCTTAAAAAAAAGAAGATCAATATTATTTCAATGGAAGAAAAGGTAAAGTACATTTAAATTCATTTACCCAGTGTATGCATTTTTATAAAATATATAACATAAATTTAATAAACTTCCTACTCAGGTTGAGAACATTTCAGAAGAGATGGGAATAATTTGATTTTTGTAAAAAAAAACACACAAAAATGACTTTTCCAAGCTACCTCTGAACTGTCATTGTTAACTCTATTGCTTTCAACTCTAATAGAAAAAATCTAAGTGAATTGACTGTACAAAGTGTTTTTTTTTTATTCAACACTGACATACGTCACCTCTCTTGAAGAATTAATTAACCCAAAAAGATACAGATTGAAAATAAATCACCACAATTTACATGTGTAATGTAATTTCCTAGGATGTAATTTTGTACCAGAAAGTAGGTAATTTTCCTATTATTGTGAAATACTATAAATGTTAATAGCTAAAAAGAAATTATGAGTTGTTTTGAATCTTACTTGGAAAACAGCTCCCTAGAAATTACTATAGCTCTGCCATGTGCCAAATGTCACCCCATTTCCCTATGTACATGAGTACTTTACTGCGTTTTTGTGGGGGTTTTTTGTTTGTTTGTTTGTTTGTTTTTTTGCTTATAAACACATTCTTTTATTTTTATTGAATTTATTGGGGTGATATTAGTTAATAAAATTATATAGGGTCCATGTGTACAATTCTATAATACATTATTTGTATATTGTATTGTGTGGTCACCACCCCAAGTCAAATCTTGTTCCATCACCTTTTATCCTCCCTTAACCCTCTTCAGTCTCCCCTTTACCCCTTTATCTTTGGTAATCACCACATTGTTTTCAGTCTCTATGAATTGCTTTTCTTTGGCTTAACCCCTTCAACTGTTTCACCCAGCCCCCAGGTCTCCCACCCCTTTTATAGCTGTCCGTCTGTTCTCTGTATCTATAAGTCTGTTTATATTTTGTTTGTTAGTTTTTGTTCTTTAGATTCCACATATGAGTGAAATCATATAGTACTTGTCTTCCTCTGACTGGCTTATTTCACTTAGAATAATAATCTCCAGGTCCATCCATGCTGTAGCAAAAGGTAAGATTTCCTTCTTTTTTTACAGCCAAGTAGTAATTCATTGTGTAAATTTACCACAGCTTTTTTATCCACTCATCTACAGACAAGCACTTGGGCTGCTTCCAAATATTGGCTATTGTAAATATCACTACTATGAACATAGGGATGCATGTATTTTTTTTCTGATTGGTGTTTCTGGATTCTTGAGATATATTCCCAGAAGTGGAATTGCAGGGTCATAAAGCAGTTCCATTTTTAATTTTTTGAAGTAAATCAATATTGCTTCCCACAGTGGCTGCACCATTCTGCATTCTCACCAACAGTACACGAGGGCTCCCTTTTCTCCACATCTTCACCAACACTTGTTTGTTGATTTATTAATGATAGCCATTCTGGCAGGTATGAAGTGATATCTCATTGCAGTTTTAATTTGCATTTCTCTCATGATTAGTGACCTTGAGCATCTTTTCATATGTCTATTGGCCATCTCTATGTCCTCTTTGGAGAAGTGTCTATTTAGGTCCTTTGCCCATTTTTTTATTGAATTACTAGAGGCCCGGTGCACGAAATTCGTGTACTTGGGGGTGGGGACCCTCAGCCCAGCCTGCGCCCTCTCGCAGTCTGGAAGCCCTTGGGGGATGTCTGACTGCCGCTGAGGCAGGAGAGGCTCCTGCCACCACTGCTGCACCCGCCAGCCATGAGCAGCTTCTGGCTGAGCGGCACTCCCGCTTTGGGAGCGCACTGACCACCAGGGGGCAACTCCTGCATTGAGCATCTGCCCCCTGGTGGTTAGTGTGCATCATAGCAACCGGTCTTTCTGCCGTTCGGTTGATTTGCATATTAGCCTTTTATTATATAGGATTTGTTTGTTTGTTTTATCTTTTTTTTTGGTGTTGAGTTTTATGTTCTTAAATGGATATATTTTTAGAAACATACAATATTTCAAAACTGAATCAGAAAATCTGAATAGACCCATTACAACTAATGAAATTGAAACAATAATCAATAGACTCCCAACAAGCAAAACTGGACCTGGTGAATTTTACAAAACATAAGGAAGAACACCTTTCCTACTCAAACTATTTCCAAATATTCAAGAAGAGGAAATACTCCCAAGCTCATTTTATGAGGCCAGCATTGTCCTAATTCCAAAACCAGAGAGAGACACTACAAAGGAAGAAAATTATAGGCCAATATCCCTGATGAACATAGATGCTGAAATCCTCAAACATATTTGCAAACCAGATCCAGCAATACAGTAAAAAGATTGTATACCATGATCAAGTGGGATTGATTCCAGGGATACAAGGTTGGTACAATATTCAATAAATGAATAAACATGATATACCACATAAACAAAATGAAGGGTAAAAGTCACATAATATTTATTATGGTTAATAGTATTGTTCTTAATAGTTGATCTTGACCCTCGTATAGCAAACAGAATTTAGAGAGCCAAGTACTTGTGAGCATTTCTTGAGCATTGGTAGGGCAAGAATATGAGGGTATGAGTACCCATTCGTCACCTGCTCCCTCTGGCAGATTTTCTCTCTAGACTAACAGAACTCTGCAGTTATAAAAAAGATCAAGAGTCTAGCCAGCATGGCTCAGCAGCTGAGCATCAACCAATGAACCAAAAGGTCACAGTTCAACTCCTGGTCAGGGCACATGCCTGGGTTGCAGGCTCGATCCCCAGTGTGGGCTGTGATTCTCTCTCATCATTGATGTTTCTATCTCTCTCTCTCTCTCTCTCTCCTTTTCTCTCTGAAATTAATAAAAATGTATATTAAAAAAGAAAAGAAAAGATCAAGAACATCTACTCCAAACAAAAATGAATATGAATCTCTTTTTTATTACCCTGCTCTTATATATAGGAATTAAAAGTCTGAATTTATTATTTAAGAAGTTCACTTCTTTTTTTTCTTTCTTATTTTGTCTACTGTTTGTTTACCATTATTTCTTCACTGGAAATTATTAATTGTTACTAGATTAAATTGGTCAATCAAAATAGAAAACTACCAACATATAACAAAAAGTATCTTAAAATATAGGTCACTGACACGCGTGTGCACACACACACACACTCTCTGTGCAAGAGCCCCAATGTATTGAAAGTGTATTATCCTTAATTGTGTGTTCTAATAATCTTGGGGTCAGATTTTTGAAATTCCAGTCATATATCAGATTTATTAAAATAGCTGTTGCTTTCTAATATTTTCCTCTAAAAGAGGCTTTACTTTTTAGGGTTTGGAAGTAGATGCCTGTGCCTACAGTAACTATAAAGGGCATGCTGTAAAGCATATCCCATTGGAATCGCCTTTGCTGGGTAGGGACTGCCTAAATGTTTAATGACATTAGCTCCCTGCAAAGGACATTCACTTCCTGCATATGCAAATTATCTTAATGTGAACCTCCCATATCAGGTAGAATGTATAAAGTTAATGATGCCAGGTAATTACAATCACTATGGTTACTGCAGTCCCCTGAGAACAATAATGTGATAATATACATGAGTTTTGACTTTCTTTGGAAACAACAGCTTATAATTTGAAAACAGATAGAAAATATTTTCATTATCGTCCTCTAACTCCTACGGCAAAACAGGTACAAATAGAGTATGCTCTTTATTAACTGATAAACTGATAAGAAAAAGCAAAAATACAATGTTAGTGCTTGTTTATTTTCTACTTTCAATGCCTTCATTTGGCATCATTTTAAATCCCTTTCTCCATTCAAATCAGGAAAACACCAAGGCCTTTGGAGCCAGATTTTTTTTTTTTCTTAAATCCTGATCTTGTTAATCCCAGGGAGGCTGTATAACCACTGTTTACTGCTATTGTGCTGAAATGACATGACCAGTAATTTTAAACTGGGTAACAAAATTCTCAAATAATTGTCAGTGATTTGAGAAGCCCGGGAGTGGGAGTGAAAGGATGATTCTTAGGAATCCTTGCTGTGTTGATTTTTTAATAATTATAATTATTTCGTGTTTTCTGAAAGATCAGGAAGCAGATAAATAATACAGCCAAAAGTCTACAGCTCTGTAGGCACCTTCTGAGCATTTGCTAAGTTTATATTCATTTTATATGAACATAATCATACAGTAAAGTCTATTTATAGCTAAGGAGGTTTGGGGGGAGTATTAGATTCACTAATACCTCAAGCCCTCCCACTCTATTATCTCACATCCCTGTTCATTTATTTTCCCAAACACTGATGAAAGTATAACCCTGTTCTTTTAAATCACCCAGGAAAATACTTAGATATCCCCTATGAAGATAGTGAATCAAACTGTCTATACCTAGTGTCATGTAATGAGTATGGCCCACAACTTCACCTCCCTTTAACCTACTAGTTGATTACACTAAACTGTGACTTTCACTCATTCTATACGGAGGGCCTTTCTTATTCAAGAATCAGGCTTTGGGTAAGAGTTGGTGGCACACAGATATATATTGATAATTTTGTGTTCTTGAAATAGCTGACAAATATAGTCCCCTGCAAAAAGAAACCTAATAAAGTAAGATTCAGCTTTATGCAATTACATGTTTTAACAATTAACCATTTTAAACTGTTTTGAGAACACTGATTGGTTTTCTTAATCTTTCAAATGAAATTCAATACAACCCATTAGAGATTAAATAAGTTATGATCAAGCACTGAAAATAATATATATATTTGTTGTTGCTTATTATTTAATTAGCATACTATAGGTCTTAGAGAAGTTTTAGGTTCATAGCATAATTTAACAGAAAGTACAGAGAGTTCCATATACCCCCTGGCCCTACATGCTCACAACCTACATCCCATACCATACTACCAACATCCCATACCACAGTGGTACATTTGTTACAGTGAACCTACATTGTAGTAAAACTACATTGACACATAATTTACATTAGGGTTCACTCTTAGTGTTATACACTCTTTCAGCTTTGAAAAATGTATAAGGACATCTGTTCACCATTGTATTGTCATACAGAATAGTTTTACTGCCCTCCATATCCTCTGTACTCCAGCTATTCATCCCTCACTCCCATCCCCTGTAAACCTCTGATGTTTTTTATATCTTTGTAGTGTTTTTCTTTTCTGGGAAAAAGTCACATAGTGGGAATCATATAGCATTTTTCAGATGGCTTCTTTCACATAGTAATATTTATTATTTAAGTTTATTCTATATATTTTCATGCCTTGATAAATCATTTCATTTTTAGCATTGACTAATACACAGATTATTCATTCAATCAAGTATTTTGATAGCTTATTTTGGCAGTTATGGGTAAAGCTGCTATAAATATCTGTGCACGGATTTTTGTATGAATATACGCTTTTAATTCATTTGGTAAATACAAAGGAGCAAATATATAATATATATTTTGACTACTACTATTTCAATGATGCTACCTCAAGTGGACATATGTGTTAACATTTGATTTGTTAAGACTATTGGTTTGTAATAATCACTTAAGCAAAGGTTCATAAGGTTTCAAGTCCACTGAGAATATATTATTAAATTTTTTAAATTTTGACATTTTAAAATAATTATTGAATCCATTAAATACTGATTGATCAGAATTAAATATTTTTATTGAGATGTCTAAATACCTTTGGAGCTTTGGTAATGTTCTCAAAAGATTAGAAATTCTATTCATTAGGATTTTATAAACTAAGTAGAGGCCCAGCACGTGATTGAAATCGTACGAGGAGGATCCTCACCTCCCGCCATGCAAGGAGGCACCATGCAAGGAGGCACCCCGCGGGGGCCGGGACCTGTGCCTGACTCGTAGCATCCCCCGGCCCCCCTGCCTGTGTCCACTCCGGGGCCACCCCAGCTTGTACGCTGGCTCAGGCAGGCCCCCCTGCCTCTGTCTCTGTCTCCATCTCCGCTCCGGGCCTCACCTGCATACGCAACCTCCTCCTATCTGGTCATGACCCGCTACGGAGTCTGGCCTAATTTGCATATTACCTCTTTATATATATATACTTCCATGGGTTAATAATGCTAATGTCTTACTAATAAAATTTTGATAGGTTTGAAGCTTTGCATTTTATTTTAAACTTTCAATGAAAGTTGCAAAATAAGTACTGTATTTTCACTTTTAGCAAAACTGGAAATTATCCCAATACTTGTCATACTTCATCTACCTGGATTTATTTGCACTATTCACTTATGGACAAAATAAATGACCAACAGCTTTTATTTTTACTATTCCTGATCCACAACAGCAGTATCCAGAAATCATCAATAACATTAAATTGTTATTGATAATAATGCATTTTTTGAATAACTACATATCATTTATTGTTTCCTGTTCAAGGGGTGTCTGAGATTCTACTTATTAAACTCTACTTATTATTTCAGAGACAAAGATTATTTTCCATTAAAAGGAACTCCATGAGTATGTGCAGAATTCATCTTAAAAAATATATGGTTTTATTGATTTTAGAGAGAGAGGAAGGGAGAAGGTCAAAGAACTAGAAATACAGGCAGTCCTCGGGTTACGTCGGACTTGACTTATGTCGTTTCGTGGTTACGTCGCCATCTCCCATTTATTTATAAAAAAAAAAAAAAAAGAAGTTCTGTCATTTTGACATATGTACATATGTGCTTTATGTTTTTTATTATTTATTTACCACAAACAAAGGTCAGGAATTGTTATCTTTCTTTTATTTTTTTTTTTTTTTTTTTTTTTTTACTGTTTCACTTCATTACTGATGTGTATGTGCTCCATGTGAGTGACGTAGGTGCTTATGTAGGTGGGTTCCGACTTACGGTGAAAATCATGTTACATTGCGCCAGAGGTACAGATCCAATCTCCAACGGAACCCGAGGACTGCCTGTATCAATCAGCTGCCTCCTACATGCCCCCTACTGGGGACTGAGCCCGCAACCTGGGCATGTGCCCTGGTTTGGTATTGAACCAGTGACCTCTTGGTTCATGCAAGGGTTGATGTTCAACCACTGAGCCACATTAGCCAGACTGTATAATTAATTTTTATTTATTAAATATTTTTATTTATTTCAGAGAAGAAGAGGGAGAGATAGAACATCAAAAATAAGATTGATCCGCTGCCTCCTGCACAGCTCCCCATGAGGGATTGAGTCCACAACCCAGGCATGCACCCTTGACTAGAATAGAACCTGGGAACCTTCAGTCCACAGGTCAGTGCTCTATCCATGGAGCCAAACCAGCCAGGGCTAGAATTCATTTCACACTTCGGTCCTTTTCTCTTTATTTCCCATTTCCTGACTACATTTGCAATTGAAAATAGTACAGCCACAACCCCACAAACATGTTAGAGTAAATGCATGCTTCACCTTTGCACATTTACTCTCCGGGTCAGCATACAAAGAGGGAACTGCTCCTCAGGGTGTCAGGTCTCTGGGCTTTGGCTGGGTCACATTTGTAAGTGAAGAGGCTGAGTTATATCCAGACAGCCCAAGCAGCATCCAGTATCTTTCAATAATTGATAAAATGTCCAGCCTCCACACTTTCTTTATTAGAGTCATTCAATGTTAAACCATTGCTGTAAATCCCATCACAGGATTTCTCATTCCCTGTACTATGATTATGCAGGCAGTAGCTCTGAGATTCCCTTGTCAAATTTATCTCTGAAGAAGTGCTCCTTTTTCATTTTACTTCAATGTATGACTCCCCAACCACTTAATGCATTTGAATAAAAATATTTATTTTACTACTTCAGCAGCAGACTGGCTCTGCGATGTCTCTGACTTCACTGAAAACACTATAATGTTACTACTTGTCATTTATAAGCTATCATTTGTACAACACTGTGCTATGACATGATGATATTGCTTTTTAGAGAATTGTTAGACACTTGGGAGCAAGTTAATATTGTCTGGAATAGGGATTGGATTGTTCTCTAGAATGGAGTACATTAAGAGTTAAATGAACAAGAACTTTTCAGAAAGAAAATCCCCCAACTCTCTCTGGCTTACTGAAGGGGAGGATTAGGTGCACATATATAAAAGAATTATCAACTAGGAAATGCCAGCAAATATAAATTTGAATTTATATGAAGACACCAACTAAAAGTGAAGGAGAAAACACTGTGAAATTGCCTGAAATTATAGATAATCTTATACTTCAGCTACCTACTCCAGCTTTTAGTAATTATGGGTAAGAAGTTTATCTAAAATATTTGGCTTTGCCTCCTTCCTCCTCCCTTTTACCTTCCCTCTCCTCTTCCTTCTTTGGCTATCATGATATTAGAAAAGTCAGTAGCAAAGTTCATGTGTTTTACTTTTCAAGGTAAAATTCACGTTTTGTATTTAAAATATATATAATATATACATTTCACCTTGATGCCTTCCATCCACTTGTCAAAATCCTATCTGCTCCATTCCAAAATGTATAATTTAGATTCATTATAAAATTAGCATATTTTCACAAGAAAAATTAAAACAGAAAACAAACCACATGCCACCTACTCCAAGAAATTATCTTGCCATCCCTTGGGCAAAATTAATTTATATTTTTCTCTGAAATTGCACAACCCATTTCTGGAACTCTTTTATGACCATCTTTACATTCAACTCATATAACAGTCTTGCAAATGTCTATCTACTATTCTAGGATGCAGACTAAGGTTATATCTTTTGTAGCCACTGATGGCCCACATTACATAACACATAAATAAGTTCTGATTTTAAAAATGTATATTCCTTAACATGATTTTAATTATATCTCCAGAGTTACAGGGAGATTCCCTTAAAAATAAAAGAGTGGGAAGCTGAAAAAGAAAAACCCTCTTCCAAGTAGGTAGATAGTAGTACGACCGAGATAAGACAATTAATTAACCAAGAACATGGGATAATGTCAAATTCAAGTAGTTTGAAAGCAACAGACTTGCCATCATGCAAAATCTCCATCTAGCTTTCAATTTTTACATCACAGAGCACTTCTCAAAATGGACATCTGGGCAAAATAAAGCATTGAAAATAAAAATCAACCCTAGAATCTTGCAGTTTAAATTGGAAAGGAGTCTTGAGGAATATAAAAACCAAGCAATCCAGTAGGCTAATGCCTCAAAGGTAGTGAAACCTGTATGGTTGAAATGGATATTATAGGTCCAATTAACTATCAGCAGCATCAAATAAGAACCCAAAAGATAGTTAGCAGTTGGTATTATTACTCTAAGTAGAGTATTGCCATATACAGTAAACAAATAACATTTTACAATGTTCCCATAGGCAAAATTAAAAGAATGAGAAGAGAAAGTTGTTTACATCACGTTGGTTGAAAAACTTGAAAATGTATTGTTGGAGTCAGCAGAATGGAGTACTTAAAAGCATAGCTTTTAAAATCAAATAGATCTTGATACAAATTTTGGTTCTGTTCCTGTAACTTTAGGCAACTTACTTAACCTAAATGTTTTCATCTGTAAAATCAAAATACCAATATATATTTATCAGGAGGGTATATAAGCTACTTAACATAGGACCTGCAAATATAACAATGAATTGTAACTATTATTTGGAAAAGTCGGAAGATGAGAAAAACATTTCTGATCACATGAATAAAGGTATACCATCACATTTAAAGATCACCTCCTACCTCCATTTCTGTAATTGGCAGTCATCCCATATTCTCTTGGGTGCATTAAGTTGGCCAAAATAAAAAAGACTTCCATCAATTCTTAGTGTTGCCACCTAGGAAATAAAAACAAACAAAAAAGTGTCAGTGTCAAACTAAGTATAAGATCAAAATGTCAAAATGCAAAGGCTGACAAAAATTGTCCCTCTACCTTATGAATGATTAATTTTATAAAGAAATGAAAATCTTCTGCCTTGAGCACAAAGAATGTAACCATTACTGGGCTATAAATACCCCAGGCTGAATCCGGGGAGAGAGAAGGAAAAGGACAGCGAAACTCATGACATCTTTTAAAAGCCCTTTTCTTACAGGGTTCTAAATCAAAAACAGATTATTCACCAAAAGCTTTCTGATACCTTGAAGGGTTTCTTGGCTGTTTCTTTGGAAGCTATCATTCACTGGTTCTCACTGATCAACATTAGCTGTCACTCAGAGATGAACTTAAATTGCTGCCACGGAGATGGAAAATCAGTACCAGGAAGAAAGTGCCTTTGTAAACCCAGAAAACATATTTTCTCTAAAGTGGAAAGGCTGACCATGTGATAAATGCTTTTCATATAATGGATAAAACCACTCTCTACCTCAGGAAGCATGCGCACGGCCGCTGAGACCTGCAGCTCTCAGGTTTTTCCCCTTCAGATTTAGCTTTACTGGGTGCCTACACAGCACCTCCATCTTGCATTTCTCCTGTATCTCCCCATTTCCTTTATTCTTCTGCTTTAAGAAAGGACAATTAAAATAGCTTGTATGTTGGAAAGTAAGGCTTAGAGTAGAGATTACAGGAGCTACCGTAATTAGATGGAGACATTAGATGGAGAATTGAAATTTTTAAAAGTGCGAAGTATTTTATGGTTGATTCCATGTAGTACAACAAATGTTTGTTGGACCCTGAATATGTGCATGGCTTTGTGCTAGGCATCATAAAAGAACATGAAAATGACACAAATGAGAAACTGACCTTTAGAGATTTTTTTTTTTAAATATATTTTATTGCAGAGAGGAAGGGAGAGGGATAGAAAGCTAGAAACATCGATAGAAGAAACATCAATCAGCTGCCTCCTGCACACACTGGGGATGTGCCCGCAACCAAGGTGCCCTTGACCAAATCGAACCTGGGACCTTTCAGTCCAAGGCTGACGCTCTATCCACTGAGCCAAACCGGTTTTGGCGACCTTTAGAGATTTTAATGTAAAAGGCAAATATTGTAAATCACGGCAATTAGTAGCAGTTTGCTGTGAATGCTATAACAGATCTCAAGAAAATTCAGACAGACCATTGTTGTGGGGAGGGGCCAGTGCTGTGAGAAACAAACAAATATATTTCAATGGTTCTATCAGAAAAAGTTGAATGGGGTCTCAGTGACAGGAGTGGACCACAAGGGTCAAAGAAGGCGATCTAAATTGGGAGAATGAAGAGATTAGCCAAAGAACATATATGCATAGCCCTTGGACACAGACAACAGTGTGGTGATGGCCAGAGGGAGGAGGGATAGGGATAGGTAGAGGTGAGCAAAGGGGGGGAGGGAATCTGCAATTGTGTCAAAAATAAAATAATTAATAAAACATTCATACATATATCCTATATAATAAAAGGCTAATATGGGGGAACAACCGAACAACTGAACAACCAGTTGCTATGACATTCGCTGACCACCAGGGGGCACACGAGGAACATGGCAGGCTTCGGCAGCAGGTGGCAGAGTGCAGACATGGTGGGCGTTGGCTGCAGTGGGATGGTGGAGCAGGTGAGCGGGGGTGCCAGACCAAGGCAGGGCGCTGGTCGGTCGCTGTCATCGGGGCAAGCCTCTGATGGTTACTGAAAATTCTTTGCTCCAGCGCACCGCGGTCCTGCCCGGCGCTTGCACCTGCTGCTGGTGCCAGCCCTGCTCACACCTGCTGCAGGTGCTGGAGCTACTGCTTGCACCTGCTGCCAGTGCCTGGCACCGGCCCCGATCGTTTGACACCATCAGTGGGTGCAAGCGGTGGCTGCCAGCCCCGATTACCCCTGACAGCTTCTCCACCTCCCCCTACTCCTGCGGAGTGATTGGGGCAGCAGCCACTGCTCATACCCACTCCTGGCGCCAGCCCTAATCGCTCCACACTGTCAGCAGGTGTGAGTGGGGCCGGTGAGGTCAGCATGTGGGAGCAGCAGTGGCAGAGTGGGGTTGCTGGCAGACAGGGGACCGGGGGCCACGATGGGAGGGGCCAGGCAGGGGCGCAGAGGATGGGCAGAGACCTGCCCCTGTGCCCACTGCAGCTTCGTGGTCCACAGTTCCTTTCAAGGTGCATGAATTCATGCACTGGGCCCCTAGTTATTCAATAAATAAACAAATAAATTGGGGAAATAATCATGGTAATGAATTCTGCAGATACTGAGACTTCAAGATTGGTTGGGCCTAAGATAAATAAGGAGAAGGCTAAGAAAGATCTACAGAGGTCGTTTGGCATTAGATTTACATGCTAGGCTAAGAAAGCTGGATTATAAGAAGCCTTTACAATTTTGAAGCAGTGATGCTACATGATCAGAGTTATAGTTTAGGAAGATAAATAGACTGCCAGACAGAGACTGATTGGAGGTAGATAAGACTAGAGTTCCTGCAAGAGAAGTAATTTCTAATAAATAATTAGGAAGAAAGTGAGACTAGCAGGATCAGCTTTGGGGCAGATTGAGATTGATGGCAACAAGAGTTTAAGTATTAGGATGTTGTTCACTCTTTCAGCAAGATTTTTGGAGAGGCTCCTGGATGTCATGCCAGTACCAGGCATCAGGTATATAAAAGAGATTGAACCATGTCACACAATAACCCAATTTATTAATTGGTGTTATTTTTCTAGCATAGAATTTGGAAGTAATTACACATTGAAATCTTCTGTTTTCACCCAGTCTGTAATTTCAATAATTTTACAAGAAGTTTGCTTTTGCCTAAGGTTCAAGTGTTCACATAAATGTAAACATTGCAAATAAAAGTTTGAAGTGACTACTTTAGGTCCTTACAATGAACATTGGGTATAAAGAAAAGTTGATAATTCTGACAAATATACTTTTTAAAAATAATGTAATAGAAATATATAACTAATATGTTAGATCCTGAACTGCCCTACACTTAAAATTTTGATGAACTGAAATTAAGAACAACAAATAAAAAATTATATAGTATTGTTACTTGGTAAGTATATTACATTTATATATTTGACTAAACATGGAAGTTTATCGTAGGCCCTTCATTGTGAACTTTCCCAGTGTGATTTAATAAAAACTGTAGTATACGAATATACAAACTAGTGTAAGAGTCATTACTTTCATTAAGAATATTGCAGTGAATAAATTAACCCAAAACAATAAAACCTGAACAGTTGATATATGTAAGTCATTTGCATCTTGTAGACTCATTTGGGGTAGGGAAGAATAAATGTGTTATGGTGGAAGTTTCATTAGCCCTTGCATTTCAATTGACTTTGAAAGCACACAATAAGAATACAAAAGCAATAAATATCATCCATAAACAAGAATACCATACAGGGTTGTGGGTATTTTTTTTTTAACAAGATGTTCTGTGCCATTACACTTTAATAGTCCTGCTGAATTTTCAATATGAAGAAAGCTAAGGAGGCCTGCCGTGGTGCCATCACTGTAATCTGCAGCCATATTTTATCCTGCTTTATTACATCACTCTGCATTCAAAGCGATGCACATGATCATGTCTCATGGGAAACGCCAAAGATGCTGCAGGAAACTCTAAAGGTAATATAGCAGCATTCTGTGCCTGATGCTACACAGCTTGGCTTTGGAGACGTGAATTAAACACTCAGGGTAAGTCACATCACAACCACATGTCATGTCCACCGGATGTATGAGCCTGAGGATTTATTGACAGGTACAGATCTTCTAAAGGTGTTTTCCTTTAGCATCTTATTAGCATCCTGATAGATATATACTGAAAGGGCCTGCTCACTGCACTCCTGGGGGAGAATAAAGCCAAAGAGACTTCCTTTGACAGCTTGCCAGGTGCTCCTCTATACTACAGTCTTGGGGAGATAAGATTTCTTTTCAATCCTGTCTAGATCAGTATCACTTTTTTTTTTTAAGATTTGTATCTCCCATGCTAGACGAGAAAATTCTAGATTTCAACATTGACAATGCTGAATTAAATTCTAATTGGTGGTCCAACAAAGAACTAAAGTTAAAATCAGTAAAAAATCTTCCGAGTACACTGCTGGTGGGAATGCAGACTGGGGCAGTCACTATGGAACACAGTATAGAGTTTTCTCAAAAAATTAAAAATAGAACTGCCATTTGATCCATGATCCCACTTCTAGGAACATATCCTAAGAAACCCGAAACACCAATCAGAAAGAATATATGCATCCCTATGTTCATAGCAGCACAATTTACAATAGCTAAGATCTGGAAACAGGCCAAGTGCCCAACAGTAGATGAGGGGATAAAAAAAGCTGTGGTACATTTATGCCATACAATACTATGCAGCTGTAAAAAAGAAGGATCTCTTACCCTTTGAGACATGGAGGGACCTGGAGAGGATTATGCTAAGCTAAATAAGCCAGTCAGAGAAAGATAAGTATCACATGATCTCACTCACATGTGGAATCTAATGAAGAAAATAAACTGATGAACAAAATAGATCCAGAGACACAGAATCATGGAACAGACTGTGGAATCAGAGGGAAGGCGGAGGTGGGTGGGTGGGGGGAAGAGATCAACCAAAGAACTAATGTGCATATATGCATAACCCCTGGACACAGACAATAGTGTGGTGAAGGCCTGGAGGTGGGAGCTGTTGCAGGGTGGAGGGAGTCAATGGAGGGAAAAAGGGACATCTAATACTTTCAACAATAAATGTGAATTTTAAAAAATAATCTCCCTGTAACAAACATTAAGAAAAATGTAAAGTGCTTCTTGAATATAGCAGTTATAAAGAAAGGGTCTTTGAAGATACATTTGAGGACAGGGTGAATTAATACATGGCAAGCCCCATTTATCACAGCTGATGGTGCCTTCAGAATAGAAACTTTGTGGTGGCCCCTCTAGATTCAGGTAATAAAGTGCAGGCAGACATTCAGGGTAAGACTGACAAGCATAACTCTAAACATCTCTCAGCCCCCTAGAGGGTTTGCACTACATATTCAATTCGGGTACTTCAACCTGAAAGACATTGGAGGCCTAAAACCACTCCTGTCCATCTGCCCGTAACACACCTACACCCTCACCAGGTGTCTCACTTGAAGGAACTCCTCTTCCTTCAGCTCTCAGATTTGCCACTTCCTTAGAAGTCTGCTTTGACCATCCTGCCCAAAGTAGCCCCTATTCTCAACTCATTTTCTTTTTATCAACTGCACCATTTGCTTCTTTGGAGTATCAAAACCTGTCGTCGTTAGGTTTATAGATTTGTTTCCTTCATACTTGTTGAGGATTATGGCACTGAATGTTAGCTCCAAAGAGGGAGGTATCATAGCTCCTTTGCATGACTCCATAGCAGCTTCTTGCATAAGGCATAGCAACAGGCTTCATCCACATGTTGGAAGGGAGTAAGAAAAGACATGTGTAAAGAAGGACGGAAGGTAGGGAGGGAGGGAAGAAGACAAGGAAGGATGGAAAAGAGGGTGCAGGGAGCGGCCAGGGAAGGAGAGAGAGGAGGGAAGGGGAGGAAAAGGAGGGAGGAAGGAAGGGAAGGGGAAGGGAGGGGAAAGGTAAGAGGGAAGGTGGGGGGCCCCGGAGAAAAGATCAGCACACTATATATGGTTTATAACTCCTTTTCTTTATTGTATTAAACTTATACTAACTGGCACTATTGTTTGACTAGGGTGAAATGACATAACCGCTTTTGGCTTCATTTTTATTTTTATTTTTTAAGTGAATTTTTATTATATTCATTAAATGACAAACATAACTGTTAAAAACTATTCTCTCTGAAGTATCAGTATTCAGTCATAACTACTCTCCATGTTATGTGTAGGTCATTCTAGAGTTCTCTTTTTTTATTGTTTAAAGTATTACGTGCCTCCTGTTTTCCCCGATTGACCCCCCAGCCACTCCCACCCGTGAGGGCAAGCCCCCACCCACCCCAGTGTCTGTGTCCATTGGTTATGCTAATATGCACTCATACAAGTCCTTTGGTTGACCTCTAACCTCCCCCTCCACTGCCTTCTCTCAGAGGTTGGACGTCTGTTCAGTGCTACCTTGTCTCTGGATCTATTTTTGTTCATCAGTTTATGTTGATCATTATATCCCACACATGATGAGATCATGTGATACTTATCTTTCTCCGACTGGCTTATTTCCTCATTTTTAAAAATTAAAAATAATCAGAGTTGCTTGATTGTTGCCAAGGCTAAATGATACAACAATTGTGGAGCACTCTGCAAATTGTCAAGCATGATACATAGAAATGTGTAATCTAGAAAGCCCTAAAGAAATGTAAGGTGTTACTGTTGTTTAAAGTAAGTGATTTCTCCACTGAACATAACTGCACAACTAATGGTTTCATTCCGGTTTTCCCTCCATCCATAAGAATACCTGATATAAGAAAATTGAGGATTACTCTTAAACGTACATACCCATGTTCCTCACCTATGTTGGGGTTATGTTCTGATAAATCCATCACAATTTGAAAATATTATAACTTGAAAATGTATTTAATATACCTAATCTACCCATCATCATAGCTTAGCCTACATTTAATGTGCTCAGAACACTTACATTAGCCTACAGTAAGAAAAGTCATCTAAAACAATGAACACACTAGAGTGTGGGCCGTTTACCCTTGTGATCAGATGGCTGCTCAGAGAGAGTATTGTACAGCATACATACCATTAGTCCAGGAAAAAATAAAAATTCGAAGTATGATTTCTACTGAATGGGTTCTGCTGTCACACATGGTAAAGTTGAAAATCATAGGTTGAATTATCGAAAATATGAGACTATCTGTAGTCCCTTTATTCAATTAAATGGGTGTTGTTATAGTACTTGAGTAGGCCTTTACCACAGGGAAATATAACAATAATAATAACTTACATTTCTGGACAGTTATAAGCTTCAAACCATTCCACAATCCTAAGCTCTTTGTACCATTTATTTCATTTAATTATTACAAAACCCTGTGAGGTCACACTTATTATTCTTATCTTTGTTTTACAGTGAGTAAACTGAGATACAGAGAGTAAGTAACTTGCTCAAGAACCCAGTCCAATAGAGATAAAAGCTGGTTTTGAAGACGTATCTAGTTCCAGCACCAGCCCCTGCAGGTCTCTTACAGGGCAATCTACATATAACTCTTTGATTATAGACCCAGTGGAATTGTTCCTGCAAATGGATTGTGATCTGGAATTGTGTTCAGTCAATAGCCTTGAATGATTCTCTTTTGCATACTTAGTAAGACTATAAAATAGTAACAGAGAGATGCCAGAATTGAAAAATATCCAAGTTTTTAAAGGATTTTCAAAATACTTTTAAAAATTTGGCCTTGGGTTTAGCCTGAGGTTATTTCTTACTCTTTCAAAGTCTTCATTGTGTATTTACTGATTTGCAAACTGGTCCCCAGACAAAGCGGGCAGGGAGAGACCAAAGAAAGAGGCAGGCTACAGATGGGTAGGCGGTAGTTTCAATAAACAAGGGAACTTATATAGGAGGCTTGGGCCACATAAGGCAAGCAGATCTCTGCACCTGCCCACCAGAATCCTAAACGTTTACATAGAGGCCTTGACTTGGTTCAGTCATGAACTCAATCTGCTGGTCTCAACACCTTACTCTCTCAAGGCTGTGTTCTTGGAAGCTCCTAGACTGGGGAAGGTGGTTAGAGGTATATTCCAAGGACAGCGGGAAAGGTGAAAAGCCTCTGATCACTCAGGTCCAGCTTGCAGGTCAACTGGCAATCACATTCCCATGACCTTGGCCAACAGTACTGCCCTTAGAGATTTTCAAACAGGAATGAATATCAGAAACGCTGAAAGGTTTCTGTGGGTGTCCCCGCATGTCCCGCGTGGTTCAGGGTTCAGGTTCAGGGTTCGGGCTCTGGAGGAGGCCACACACAAATGAAAGAGACTAGAAAATATTAATTTGGAAATATTGGGGGCCAGGAGGGAGCAGAGGAAGGACTCTGCTTTGCTCTGGCCTTGCAATCCCTTTTATTCAGGTTTGGGATCCACCCATAGCTCTTAGGCAGGCAATTCCAGTAATAGCTCCATGATAGCTCATCAGCAAGGATTTACATAAGACTAAAAGGTGGAAGTCGCTTCAGCTACCATTGTCTCAACTAAACAGTGGGTGCTTGGCTCTGACCTTTCAGAGCCTTCAAGCTTAACCAGCCTTCCGAGTTCCTTGTCCATACCTCTCTGCTAATGAAAACAATGGGCGGCTTCCAATAGGTTTCTGCACATTACCCAGATCTCTATAACTCACCCCACCTCCTCTTACCACTGAAAAGCTCTCCTATTAGTACCAGCAGGTAACTCCAGTCCTGAAAGGTATGCTCTACCCATTGGCTGTTTGCTTTGGCATAAAGTTAAGAACCAGTGGTTCAACCAATTAGAGATTGGTGTGGGGAGAATGGGGAGAGCAGATGAAGAGGGGGTTTTGTTCTATACTGCTCAAGTAGAAACTCATTCTTTTCAAGGCTATTACTAGAACTATTGTGCTAACAATGAGATATAACAAAATAGGCAATATTTATTAAGTTTTTACCTTGTGCTTATTAGAGACTCTGTTAACCTTTTTTTTTAACATAAACACAAGATTTCCTATTGACAAATCAATGTAATATATACTCCTGTTACCTCCATTTCACACGAGAAATTGTTTCAGAGTTATTTATCCAAGGCCTCCCACTATGTGAATGATGAATCTGATATTTAAATCTAAATCACCCTGAATTCAAATTCAAAGGCCTTATATCCACGTGTAATACTGCCTTTACAAGAACACCCTCCAGTGCTACCTCAAAAACTTCTCTCACCATATGAATGTGTCACACACAAACACACACACACACACACACACACACACACACACACACTCTTCCTTAGATTTCTGCTCTGCTAATTAGGGACTTACTAGCTCTACAGAGAGGGAGAGGAACTACCCATGGGCCCTACCTATGCTGAGGTTTGGGTTACCACAGAAATGCTATAAAAATACTTGGCTGCTTCTGCACTTATATGATGAAATACAGAGTTCTTTTTCAGCATATCTTATGAGTCTCGTGGCATACAGCATCATAAAACAGAAAGATCTGCCTCATTCAAATGTTCCAGAGTCTGAAACTAAACTCTTTAAATGTTACAGTTTTCATACATGTTTTATTCTGAATTACTGTTGATGAAGAATATGTCTACTAAACATTCCATTCATGGTCCCACTTCCTTCGACAGGCCATTGAACATGGCAGCATGACCCTTACCTAGTCTACTGAAATCTATATTTCTGTCTTAACCAACTTATACCATTAAATAACATTTCTCCTGATCTCACTGTGCTGGTTCCAAGAGCTTCTGTATGGACTGGGGGAAATAATTAAACTTGCTAATAATTTTGTATTAAGTGAAAACTAATAAGGAGTCCAAATGAAAGCAGTATTGGAAATAGGATATCCGAAGTTAGAAGTGGGAGAAAGAATGGCCAGTCCTTTCAAACACTCAAAGCTCTTTTGGTAAGATAAAGGGATGCTAATGCACAGATTTTCATGGATTCTTCATCTCTCATTTGCAATACCTTTCATAAAGAAACACCTCTGCTATGTGATCGGTAAAGATCAATGGAAATTTGATTTTAGCCTCTCCTCAATCCTCTAATTAAAAGAGCTATGATTCTTATCAAGGAATTCTATAATAAAGATACTGCATATTTTAAGTATCTCCTGAAACTGAGCAATAATTTAGAAAAATCTCCTCATTTTATGACTAATTTAACAAGCAAAGAAACACTTAGACCTTACAGTATTTTGTACCTTTAAAGGCTTTTATAAATATACAATTATTGCCTATCATAATTTGGCAGCCAGGTATTAACTATTCTTTTTTTCATAAACAAACAACATGGGTTGCAGAAAACACTGTGACTTTCCTCAGACACCACACCGATAAGACTGTCTGGACTGAAACTAAGAAGCTGGAAGAATGGTCTGCACCTGTAAGATTCATACAAGACTTTGCACAGATCCGTTTTTAGAATTGTTTTTGTTTTAAGTACCACCCTGCATAAATGTTTGTCATTTCATTTCCACAAGTGAACAATAGAAGTAAAATTCTGATGAGTTTAATTCAAAAGATGTAATACCCACAAATTTTAGTTCTGGTGAAACTCTAATTAAATAGTGAGATAGTAATATTTCTCCACCCTTAAATTGATTACCATATGTAATGCTGTGAGCAATGACAGGAGATATTTTTATATATTTCATGAACAAGAGCAAATAGCTTGCTCTTACAATTTTCTATCAGGGATTAGTTTCTGAATGAAACAAGAATATTTCTGAACTTTATAATATTAAAAGTTGCATTTTAAACTAATGTTTATTGAAAATACTATGGGTGAGGCAAAGTGTTCAGCATTTGCACAAATAAATTCTAAACTTTCATTCTCACAGTATGGTAGATTCTTCCCTTTATTAGATGGGAAAATGAGACTTGGGGAGGTTAAGTAAACTGCCTACTGTCATCCAATCAGCTAGTGGAAAAGCCAGACTTAAAGTCTGATTCTGCTAATTTCACCAAACCCAGGCTCTGAAATCACCACTCACTGATACCTCTGTTTTCTTTAATAATTTACATTTAGATCATAAAACTATAGTACTCTAAGTAAAAATTAATAATATCAAAAGGAAAGGGTATTTATAGGACTCCTTATGACTAAACACTAATAGGATATGATAAATGAATTGATCTTTGCTTCTGTACTTTCTCATGCCATAACCTAGATGGGAGACTGAGTTGCCTTCAACACCGAGGCTAGAGTAACACTGCTCAGGCTCCCCTATCTGGGTTTTTAGGTCTTCTTTGCTCTTCCTTGCAGTTACGTTTCACATAAAATAAGGCTATAAAATGAGCGCAGACATCACAGTAACACCAGAAATGCATCTTCTTTTTTCTACATACATTTTTAAATCAGCCCTTTTAGCTTCGTAAATTTATCCCACTGATATTTTATTGGGACTACATTAAATGAATAGATTAATTAAGGGTGAACAGACATCTTTATGGTTTTCTGTCTTTCTCTGGGAGAACATGATATGATTCCCATTTGTTAAAATATCTTTTCATGAGTCTCTATAGTGTTTTAAAGTTTTCTTCATCTAAATCTTGATTATTCTTTTTTAAGTCCCAGGTGGTTCATCATTCTCTCGCTATTATTAAAAAGTTGGGTTTGTTGTTGTTGTTTTTGCTACGTTTTATAGTTACTTGTTTCGATATATAAAGGCAATGTATATGAAAGCACTTTATATTACTATGTGACCACCTTATAGAATTTTTTGTTTTTCATAAAATTTCAGTTGGTTTTCCAGGTAAACAGTTATATGATCACTTTACATTTGACTCACTAATTTCTATCTCTCCTTTTTCTTTACTGATTACAATATATTACATTTTCTTTAGTAATTACATTCGCTAGTCATTTGAAACTATGTTAAATAATAAGGGTTTAAAGAATATCTTGTCTTGAATCTAATAAACAAACTGAACTAACAAGCAAAATAGAGACAGACTCATAGATATATGAGAGCAGGCTGACAGTTGGAGGGGGCTGGAGGTGTGGAGTGATTGAGCAGAAAAGAAAAAAAAAAGTGAGAAAGAACTCATTGGCATGGACAAGAGTGTGGTGATTGGGGGAGAAGGAGAAAAGGAAGTAGAAGAAGGTATGGGGGAATAAATGGTGACAGAGAAATAAATTAAATTTAAAAAAGAACATCTTGTCTTTTCCCCTTATTTTAAAGAAATATGTATGTCATAAAACAATTATATTGTGAAGATGAAAAGACAAACTAGGCTAGAATGGTAAGAGCTGGAGAAGAAGGAAAGCTGCTGAGGGTAAGTATAAGACTAAAGGGTAGGTTGGGGTAACTGTCTATTGCCTAGCAAACACCAGCATGCATAGGAAGTTTGTTAATGAATAAATGAATTGAGGTGGTTTCA
Organism: Eptesicus fuscus; assembly: GCF_027574615.1. Taxonomy (NCBI): domain Eukaryota; kingdom Metazoa; phylum Chordata; class Mammalia; order Chiroptera; family Vespertilionidae; genus Eptesicus; species Eptesicus fuscus. The sequence continues at coordinate 22,680,782 of NC_072486.1, forward strand.
AAATGGTTAAAGGGGGTATGAAATATGAGTGGAGATACAGACTAACAAGGGAGAGAGGAACCCCAAAACCCAGTAACATTAACTTACAATTATTTTTTAGAAAATGGTTAAGTGTCTAAATGGATTTTAATAGCATATAAACATTGTAAATTGTAAACTATAAATTAACATGACTTTCATTTATAATTAGTGGAATCAAGCTATTTAAAACCATTCAAGAGCAATTCATTATTAATACACATCTTTTCTAGAGGGTTTTACCGTAAGTGCTGAGGTGAATTTGGAGATGTTAAATCTTGGTGCCCCTTTCCCTGGAATTAGAATTGTAATTGAGTAAATGTATAAACTGAAATATTGTGCAGTATAGGAAAAGTACCAGACATGGTACAAAACAACTGCTTAGGTTAGAAGAATGAACTGGGAGGGTTGATTAGGGAAGACTACATGTTTGAGGCTGAATTTGAACAGAAGAGAGTGGGGCTTTGACTGAGAATGTGGAATGAGAGATGCTTATGTAGCACAGAAGTGTGTACTAAGGCATTGTATTCCTGGCATAAGCAGAGGTGAAGTGAAGGGAAAATATTAGGTAATAAATAGAATCATTTAAGAGTAGAAAAAGTATTTTGGGTAGAGGAATAAGTCAAAATTACTAAAAAAGGTAAATCAGGGACACATGATCCAGAACCTTTAATAGTTAAAGAAAGTTGGGGGATTTATTTTTTCAGTATAAACAGAGAGATACAGAAAGTTTTCTTGGCAAGGAGATATATGATTAGAGTATTCTCATTTATTTGAAAGAAAGAAGAATGGATAGGAGTAGGGAGGAGCCACTACCCAGGGCACAACTTTAAAATGTTATCTAGAATTTTTGTCTTCACCATTATCACAATTTGGCACATCTATTTTTTGAACTTTAGTTCTATGAATGCCAGTTTTGATTTATGTAAATATTGAAAAGAAGGAGAATTAAAAGTTCTTCCTTTAATATTGCCATGCATTTGGGTGAACTACTGACATTATCCAACAGAATTTTTAATTAATAGGCTTCCAAAAACCTAGCTACCAAGTGTTCTTGTAAAGTCTACTCTCATGCAAGTTGTAATTTCTTTTTTTAATGATAAAAATCAATAGCCCATCATATTTTAAACCAACCATGATTTGTATATTTCTCTGGCACAGAAGCAACCTAAGTAGAACTGCCACTGGTCAAGAATTCACGTTCTTAAATGGAACTGGAAAAAATACAACTTTTTAATCAAAGAGGAAAAATAGGCAGCTGCTCCTAGAAAGTACACGGTAGCAACCCTAGACACTCAAAATATAGCACACATAAAATTAAATTTGATAATAAACTAGATTAGACTAACAGATTAATTGAACTAAAGAATCCCAGATTGTAGCCATGTGGTGAATAGATTTTGGATACATATAACTATAAAGCTAATACTCAACAAAGGAGAGAATAAAGGTTTCATAACTGCAAATAAGCAGACTGTAACTTCATAATATAAAAATAATTAAACAATATAGAGATGGGAGAGAAAGAAATGAAATGATTTAATCACATTTTTTGTCCAAAAATCAATACAGACTAAAATTGAAATATTAAGAGAAATACACATAATGAACTCATAACCTTAAACGTCTTCATAATATTTCCTTTATAAGCTGGGAAATTTCTTTACATTCTTATGTAAATGCATAATGTCGGAGCCAGCTAGAGCACTGCTCAGCACTGCTGCTCTGAGTTGCTCTGAGTTCATGTTTTCCTCTAAATTCTTCCCAACGACACCAGGGCAGGTTCCTACTCGAACCCTGCCCACTGTGCTAACTGTTGGGAACTTAGTCCAAGTTCCTCCTTTGTCCTCTGCTCACTAGTAACAGGTTTTGGGTTCGAGCTCCCCTGCCCAGGGCTGGACCTCCGTGGATGCCAGGTCTAAGACGGAGAAGCCATGAGAAGCTGTGGGTGTATAAGAATGAGTCTTTAATGCAGAAGCCAGTGGCCATATAGCCATCAGACAACACAGTCTTGAACAGCAGTCCATAAAACAGGCAGCCACACACTGGCTGGTAAGTACATACCTTTCCTACAAGCAGAAGCATTAGTCTCTGTACCCACAGCTATTATCTGAGCAGCCACACGCTGCCTCTAAACTCATTGCCTTACATTGTAGTAGTATCTGACCTCTCTGGCTTAGCAGATTCTCTCGTCTCTCCTGCCCAGCACACTCTAGCTGGTTAACATGGTAGCTATATCTGAGCTCTCTATGAGCTTTAGCCTTAAACGGTAATAGGACCAGCTCTCAGCTATGTCTCTCCAGATTCATCTTCTTCACACTCCTTCAGACTACCTGTTAAGTAACCTATATGTTACCCCTTAGACAAAGGAGGCTTCATGCCAATAGTTGCATCACTCATATTTTGGCTACAGAAGGGCACGTCTGCTCAGTGTGAGGCTTGCAGCGACCCTGCACCCACATAGAAATATCTTGACCTTGAGCACCCCGATTAGGCCCAGGCTTAGAATGGCCTTGAACATCCGGTATAGTCTTAGACAGGGCTCCACACATAACTATGGCATTTCATAAAAAACAAACAAACAAACAAAAAAACAGTTCTTATATTTTCAATTTGTTTTGCTAAAATTAAGAGTGAAGAAGCAGACTCGGGCTTTTGATAGCCACCACAGTGAGAAGGGAAGCACTGCCTCTGCATCCCTGGTCAGGCGTGTTAGGAAGGGCATGGAAGAGGTGAAATAGAACTTGGCTCCCCACATGTTCTTCCCATAGTACTTCCTTCACGAAACCAACTCATGAAAATGAAGGGCACATGGCACCGACGATGCACTCTGAGTCTCCTTTTCCATGGCAAACAGGGGCTCTGCTGTGTTCCTGTTTGTGCAGAACAGCAGGAGAGACAAGTGACCGGGACTTGAGTTCCCATGGAGAATAGGAACAGTTACACATAAGGTGTTTTCCTCTGTCACCACTGAGCACAGCCTATTGTCAGTGAAAGCCCAAAGTATTAAATGGAAATTTCATCCATGTGTAAAAGAAGCTTTAGGTTTATTTAAAAAAAGAAAGAAATGTTCTTCAAATGCTCCCTCCTTTTGAAATAGACAGAAAGGCAAGGTGAAATCCATCTAAGGACTGTTCAAAGGCAGCATGATCTCAGTAAAAGGAACAAAATGAAAACATGTTCAAAGCCATCTTTGTTTTGTCAGAAATATTTTACAAATGAAATCAAGGAATGTTTGCTTAGAGCAATAAAGTCAGACTCACCAGAATGAAAATGCTACACATGGATATTTATAGAAAACTGTTCTTCATTTAAAGTAAATTTACTTTACAGAACATTGAACTTACAGGATTAAGGTGAATATCTATTAAATTTCAGGAAATGGGCAGCTAGGAATGCAAAAACTTTATACCTAAAATACATTATAAAGTATATTTCAGAAATATCTAAGAAAATGATACTCTGTCTAGTACAATGATATAATAATGTATGAATAATCTTGAGCAATACACTCAACTTCTAAAATACTGAGTATCATGAACCAGAAGAACCAACTGGCTTATCAAAATTTTCAATTCATTTGTGGTCCTTCATGCCAGTTTCATGTTGCAATACAATAAGATAATATAATTTTACTAATTTTGATAAAGCACATCTAAACTTATACGAAGGGATTCTTGCATTCCCAAGGAATATATTCTTCATTTAGTTCACGAAGGAGGAAACTTAATGCTAATAATGCTTGGGTGGGAGAAAGGGTGCTTCAAAGGCATTTGATCACTAGATGTAACGTAGAGGAAGTCACGGATGTTCTAAGAGTGAAGAATGGGATTGGCCATCCTCTACTCAAATTTCCAGTGTGAAAATGATGTCCTGTCTCACCCAACTGAACTACTTGATGAAAAGATCCCTCTCAGGCTTGGGCACGGAAAGGAGACTAGGTACAATTGGCTATTCTAAATTCCAATACCGTCACCTTTGACTAAAGTTGTGTCTGGCAATTAAACCAAGTGGTATAAGCAGCATTTACTGATCAGGAAAGGAAACCTGTGCTTTGAATCCTGTTCTGCACTATTTTGCTGAGTAATTCCAAGAAAGTTGTAACCTTTTAGTCACAGTGTCTTCATCTGTGAAATAAGAATAGTAACATCTACCTCCCGGAGTTCTTTTGAGTAGTAATCAATACTTAATACTATTTACTAAAAATAAGTTGAAAAAATATGCATAAATACTATACATATATATGTGTAAATATAATATTTATGAATATACACACAAATATGTTAGCTGTCTTGCAGTCTGGCACTCGGTGTGGCAAAGTAAAAATATTATGTACATGGGCAGAAAATGGCTTTTGTGTTAAATATTATGAATATACACATATACATAAAATACCATATGTCTCCTTCCTTCAAGGATTTTATATACACTAGAGGCCTGGAGCATGAAAATCGTGCATGGGAGGGGGTGTCCTGCACCCTGGCCTGCACCCTCTCCAATCTGGGACCCCTCGGGGGATGTCCAACTGCTGGTTTAGGCCCTGTGGGATTGGGCCTAAACCAGCAGTCAGACATCCCAACTCACAATCCGGGACTGCTGGCTCCTAACTGCTCGCCTGCCTGCCTTCCTGATTGCCCCTAACCGCTTCTGCCTGCCAGCCTAATTGCCCCCTAACCACTCCTCTGTCAGCCTGATCGCCCCCAACTGCCCTCCCCTGCCAGCCTGATCACCCCCACCTGCCCTCCCCTGCAAGCCTGATTACCCACAACTGCCCTCCCCTGCTGGCCTGATAGCCCCCAACTGCTTGATCACCCACAACTGCCCTCCACTGCCACAACCTGCCTCCTCCACCGGGACCCACCTCCTCAGCACAAGATGGCAGAGACATCGGGACTGGCCTCCTTAGAGAGCCACGGGACCCCCCAGGTAGGCCTCACCATGCGGAGCAGCCACCAGGCCCCACCTCCGCTGTGCACGCAGCCATCTTGTGGCGGCTATCATGTGGCGGTGGTGTGTGAGGGTGTGATGCCACCTAGGCTTTTATTATATAGGATTATATTTTATTTACTAACTTAATCTAAATAATGGTTCTAGGTACAATTATTACCATCTCTCTATTATAGATGAGAAAATAAGACCCAGTAGTAGTAATAAGCATTAGTGTAGGAGTAGTTGCTGTTATGGTAAACAAGATGTGATGTCAGCTAAAGTGTGTGATCACAAAAACAGGAACTCATATAATGAAGAAATAGGCCTATCCATAGATGGTTTGAATAAAAAGTTAAAGGAATAAAAAAATAAATTAAAAACATATTTTTGTATAGGGAATAAGCATTAGGCTTAAGCCTAGTAGGTCACAAGCTTCAGAAAGAACTTTTTAAAAAAATACATCTGTTTTTGTTACCCTAGTTTCTTTCTTTCTTAATTGAATTTATTGGGGTGACATTGGTTAATAAAATTATACAGGTTTCACATATATGATTCCACAATACATCATCTGTATATGGTATCATGTGTTTACACCCTAGGTGACATCTCCTTCCATCACCATATATCCCCTTTTACCTTCAGTGTTAAGATATAGTGTAATTAGTGTAACTCAAAATTGACAGCCAAGAATGTGTAGTTTTGTTGTTATATTATTTATTGATGACACTATCATGTAAAGATTTTAAAAAGTGGAATGAGACAACTGCACAAAATCTGATCAAAATTTCAACAGTTAAAAGAAGAGAGAGCCTGGAATTGTGGAGGCCCACGTGGAAGAGTTTTCAACTATTTATATTCTTATAATTGGGGAAGCAATTGTGTGTGTGTGTGTGTGTGTGTGTGTGTGTGTGTGTGTGTGTGTGAAGGAAAATGAAAGGTGATTCTGTGGTGGTATACAGATAGAAATGTAGAGTCTTAAATGGTGTTTAAAGATAACATTTTATCTTTTAAAATGCTTTCATGCACATTACCAACCAATAAGCTCTTAAATAAAATGAAAGGTAGACTAAGACAGCCATTTCTTTCATTGCTAGGTATGAAAACTAAAGAATCTTGGAACCATAGGATTTGTTCAGTCACAAATGCAGCAAATGACAGACACCAAAGGCAACTTATATCTCCTATTTCCCAGTTAATTGCTTTTACCCCAGTATGTCATATAATCTTTCAAATACATGTGTCATTGTTCCCTTTCCCACATCAAGTAATTATCTAACTTGAACTATACTTTCTCTGAGGGTGCTCTTGTGAAATTAAAAAAATAATAATCATAGAAGAGTTAAGATTCATGAAAAGCAGAAATACAACTTATAAATATTAAATGATAGGTGACTAGAAGTATAAAATAGTTATGCTCTAAGTTTCTAGCAATAATTAAACATTTTTTTTCAGAGCTTTTCTTCTGGGATTCTACTTATTTTTAAATCCAGTACTTGGCAATTCCATCCCATAATTTGCCTTTTGTATTGCAAGCTTCCTCCTACACATAAAGTCTGTTACATAATATTGGCATAAATAAGTGTAGGATATATTATTCTTGTAAAATGGTGTTAATTGGGTACCATAGAAAGAAAAGCAGTGAGAATGAACGTTGTGAGGATACTTTAAATCCAAGAGAAGGACTGGCTGACTTGATTGTTGGGAATAGTCTGTCCATAAGGAAGACTGGCTCCTAATGAGGATGGATGCATCACCTAAGTGCACACGAAACTGCAGCAGCAAGGAAGAAATTGTGATGCATGTAGAGAGCCTTTTCTTTGAACGATGCCTGTTATCAGACCATGTTTGAAGCTAGGAGAACGCATTCTCCTATGGATTGCACAATAAGTAAAATGACATGATGGAAACAAATATCATCAAGCTATAAGAGGCCAGAAATTGTGAGTTCTTTGTTTTCTAAACAAAAGAATTTTCCACTGTTCAAATGTCTGACAGACATTGAATCTTTTACTCAGCTGAGAATTTGTTTCATTTTCCTAATCAAGATGAATTGATGTAGACTAAAAAAAAATATTTTCTAGGGGGAAAAAGACCTTTAGGAGGCTTAGTATATTAATAGCTAATGATTTAGTTCAGATTTCATTGAAAACAATTGAGGCAGATAAAATAATAAAGGTAAGAAAATAATGAGTCCCAGCTACCTGCTAGAAGCATGTAAATAATTGTGTATATATAGTTTTTATTTACCAGTAATTTCAAAGAAGACATACATATAAATATATAGGAAATATTTATTCTCAAAATGAATATTCCACTTAATGTTTTACACAGAAAAAAATTATAGATTCCTATATTTTTGTCTGTCATGCTATTATGAAAGGATAAGAAATTCTATTTCATTTTCAAGTAACAATAATACCATTTTCTGATTATATAGTACATTCTGTCTGCGAATTCAAAAGGTCAACTCCATTCAAGGTGTAACAGGATTTTATCATTAAAATTAATGATATTTCTGGTGGTGAAAATTCAGAAGTGATTTTTGCTGTGTTGCCACAATACAGGCACTGAGAAAAACTTAGAAATTGGTGACTTCATATTTTCAGACCCATAAAGAGAACCATCTGAATAGCTCTACAAATTTACATTAATTTTTCAGGAGTCTATTTTGAATCCTACAGGTGAAAAACATGTCTAATACAAAGGGTTCATCTTCAATTTAAAGTACGCATTTGAGACCATTTACAGTTTTGCTTGGATTTGAAAATCTGTGATATGGTACTCAATAAATTTCTATAAAAATGAAAGACATTTATTGCAATGTAATCTGAAATTCTTATGTATTTCATCTGTTGTTACATATTTCATATATATTTCAATATAATCTCAATATATTGGGGAAAAACAGTCAATGAAAAATTATACTTTTGTCCTAACCAGTGGGTCATCTGTAGTTATTTTACCCATTTCATCCTCCAGAAAGAGATTTAGTGATATACTTTTTAGCAAAGAAGATGAAAGACAAATGATAAGTTCTACGTGTTTCCTGTAGATGTCAGTTACCAGTGATACTGAGCATTGATTACACTATAATTGTAGATGACATTTTAAAGAATATAATCATATATTCAAAAGGTATTTTACATAACAACTACCTCTCAGAATTTCAGAGGAAGAAATAAACCTTAGGAATCATCTAATTATCTCCCTAATTATACAGCTAAGGAAAGTAGAACTCAGAAATTAAAGTAACTTTGCCTTAGGTTATGCAGTATATGTTACTAGTAGAGCTAGTTCAAATATCTAGGTCTACTAATTCACTGACATTATTCTCAATCATTGATTTAAGAGTACATTAAGACTTCCAATTCGCATATTTGTGTATATTAAAATGATATACATATCAAAGAGCAATTAACATTTCAGCATAAAACTTAGTCCCAATAATTTCTTAGGTGATTGATTTAATTCATCAGCATTACACTGCAACTAAAGTCACTGTGACCTGAATAAAATATGACCGAACTCCAGTGAGTAATCTGTATCCATTAATTTGTTCAGTCACTATGTAGTAAGTTACTAGGTATACTGGTTAATAATGTGGATTTTGTAATCAAAGAAAACATGATAATTTCAAGAAAAACATCAAAAGTGCTTTATTCAAAGTAATGTCCATTGCTAGCTACACATTTCTCCATATTTCAGGTAATGCGTATCCAATACCGTCCCAATAGAACTTTCCTTGTATTGAGGCAAACCATTTAGAGACCCAATTTTCCAGTTCTTTGTACATTTTGAAGTACTGCTCAGAAAGTGCATGTGCCATCTATCGGAACAAGTGGTAATCTGAAGGAGCAAGGGCAGGTGAATACGGGGGGTGGGTTAATACTTTCCAGGCAAGATCTTTTAACCTGTCTTTAACTGGTTTTGAAGTGTGTGATGATGCGTTATCATGAAGCGAAATTACTTTGCCGTATCTTTTGGAATCTGGCCCATTCTGGTCTTTAGAGAAAAAAAATAAAACACTGGGTAAGAAAGCCTAAGGCTAGCTGGGGTTTCATTTAAATGCGGGGTGGGGGTGGTTCTTAAAAGCCCACATTTGGAAGCTAAAGTTGGATTGTTTGGTGAAAAAGCCATGAGGATGAACGTTACTTGCAGCAGAAATAGCACGTGCTAAGATCCTCCATGGGGGATGCCTGGTATGGTCAAGAAACAGCAACAGGCAGAGAGCATGGACTATGTGATGGGGATACGAGTAGAGATCAGAGCAGGGAGGTAAGGGTACTGGACTGGGCAGGTAAGGGACTGGACTTGTTAGGGTCCATAAAGATGTCTTGGACTTTGCTATTTGAAGCCCTCCAAGAGCTTTACGCAGAGATATGATATGGTCTTTGTTTCATTTTAACAAGGTCCCTGTGGTTGCTTTGTTAAAGACAGACTTTAGTGGAACAACAGTATAAGTGGGGAGACCAAGAGGAGACTATTGCAACAAAGCAGGCAAGAGATGATGTTGGCATTGAAGACTATGAGCCCAAAACTCAGTGCTCTTGGGGAAATCCATTTTCTATACTATAACCGATTAGTCAGCAAACAAATCACTCGAATAGGGTAATTTGAGGTTTTAATAAAGAAATTATTTCCAAGGGTGGGCCAAGGTTTAAAGACATTATCGATTGATAATATAATACATTGAGGCTAGTAATAACAGGGGAAAGTACTACTCCCTAGGTCAAATGGGCAATGAGAGCAACCTATTACTGGAACATAAAAAGGATAGCTATAGAGAGGGCCCCCTGATGGAAGTTACAACCAAAAGGGTCATAGTCACAAGCTGGAAGAGAGATAGATATCATGGAAATCAATAGCCCTATATCATTCTCCTCCCTCCTTCTGATTTCCCATTGATGCAGCCTATTGAATAAACCCAACCAGAAACCAGAAGGTAAGGATGGACTCTGATGTGGCTCCTATGGGTGGACTCTTGGAGACAGAGCAGGGTGGGAAGAAAACAGGAAGCACAAAGACAAGATAACACATTGTCCCAACTCACCCCGAATATATTCATGTCTGGTAATAATTCATGAATATGACTAATTAATTAAATTATTTATTTTTTCTTATCTTGGACAATGATATATAAAGTTGATATAATATGAATTTATTTTAATGAAAATATTCAGTACATCAGTGAAAAATGTTTTTACTCATGTCTATACTATCAAATAAGATATTTAAGAGTTATTATTAAGAGTTACAGATCATGTATTGGGCATTTAAAAATTTTTTAAGGTGATAACATATTTAAAGTTTTACTTATTTTTTTAACCAGTTTCTTCTTTTCTCTTATCCTGGACTTCACCCTCAGTCTAAACAGATATTTCAGATGCAGGAAAACCACCCATTTCTCAAGATTAGGTAATTTCTCAAGCTAATTCTAACTTTCAGAGTAATTCGGAGTAAACTCAGTACCTTCTAGTCTGGTAGAGTTCTTAAACATAGAAAATAACAGTACTACAATGAAAACAAATATCACATTTTATAATCCTTTTTTTCTCAAAGTATTTTTACATATAATAACTCAACTTATAAGGAAAACTTACAAATATGGCTGAGGCAGTTAAATCTCTGGGTTTTATTTTTTTAAAAATACTAGTGCCCTGGCTGGTTTGGCCCAGTGGATAGAGCGTCAGCCTGCAGACTGAGGAGCCATGGGTTCGATTCCGGGGGAGTGTGCAAAAGGCAGCCGATCGGGGGCACGTGCCTGGGTAGTGGGCTCGATCCCTCATGGGGAGTGTGCAAGAGGCAGCCGATCAGTGATTCTCTCTCATTATTGATGTTTCTCTCTCTCTCCCTTCTCCCTTCCTCTCTGAAATCAATAAAGATATTAAATAAATAAATAAATAAATAAATAAAAAATAAATAAATAAAATACTAGTAGATACTGTCATCAGTCCAATAAACAAAACAGTAAGTGGAACATAAATTCAAATGACTTTGGTTACCCAGAAACACTTCCTGTCCCTTCCATTCAGTGAAAACTACAGTATAAAAATTTCATAGGGCAGAAGAACAATTTTCCCTGCCCTCTCATTGAACATTCAGATACACTTCTGCTGTGGTTCCTAGGTGTATTTCCAGCCATTAAGCAATTAAAGTGATCCAGGTGATTAGGGACACAGAACCCATCTCACGGAAAACTCACTGAAAGGAATCTTTCTTCCTATTTTCTATACTTAATCAATAAGCAATCCCCAACCCATCATACAAGAAACATTTCTTAGATCTTTGTTTTTGCTTCTATAAGAAAATATATTCCCAAGTTCTACTATGATGTATGCTGGTTAGGTTCTTAGATCACAACATTCTATCCTATCTAATAAAAGAGAAACATGCAAATTGACCATATCTCCGCTATGCCCACAAGCCACGCCCTGGATCACCGGGAACCGTGGCCAGCCTGCAAACAGCCATCAGCCCCTCACCCGGCTGGCCAGGCACCCCAGTGAGACCCCCCACACTGAAGGGGGTGTGGCCAGCCTGAAAACAGCCCTCAGCCCCTCACTCAGGCTGGCTACACCCCCATGGGGTGAGGGTCCCAGCTGGGGGGCATGGCCAGCCTGCAAACTGCCATCAGCCCCTCACCCAGGCTGGCCAGGCACCCCAATGGGGACCCCCACCCTGCAGGGTCTGTGGTCAGCCTGCAAACAGCCATCAGCCCCTTACCCAGGCTGGCCTGGCACCCCATTGGGGACCCCCACCCTGAAGGCGCTATGGCCAGCCTGCAAACAGCCATCAGCCCCTCACCCAGCCTGCAAACAGCCATCAGCCTCTCACCCAGGCTGGCCAGGCACCCCAGCGGGACCCCCACCCTGATCCAGGACACCCTTCAGGACAAACCAGCCAGCCCCCACCTGTGCACTAGCCTCTATCTATACTAATAAAAGCGTAATATGCTAATTAGACTGGGAGACCTTCCAGGAGACCTTTTGGATGTTCTTCTGGACAAAGCCATGGTGGTGGGGCCCAGGTAGAGGCGGTTAGAGGCGAAGAGGGGAAGGCAGTTGTGGGTGATCAGGCCAGGATGGGACAGCAGTTGTGGGTGATCAGGCTGGTGGGGGGCGAGCCCGTTGGGGGTAAGCAGACCAGCAGGGGGCCAGTTTGGGATGAGCAGGCCATCAGTGGGGGGTCATCTGGAGGTGATCAGGACAGCAGGGGGGTTAGGCAGTTTGGAGTGAGCAGGCCAGCAGGGGGGAAGTTGGGGGTGAGCAGGCCAGTAGGGAGGGAAGGTGGGGGAGAGCAGGCCAGCAGGGGAGGCAGTTGGGGGCGAGCACACTGGCATGTGTCTCTCTCTCTATCCCTCTCCTTTCCTATCTCTCTCTAAAAAAGAAAGAGATGGCTGGTTTGTCCTGGCATGGGGGGCAGTTGGGGGTGATCAGGCTGACAGGAGGGGGGCATTTGAGGGGTGACCAGGCTGACAGGAGGGGGGCATTTGGGGGCATGCAGGCCGGCAGGCAGAGTGGTTAGGGGCAATCAGGCAGGCAATCAGTCAGTCAGGTGAGCGGTTAAGAGCCAGCAGTCAAGGATTGCAAGAGGGATGTCCGACTGTTGGTTTAGGCCCGATCCCTGTAAACCAGCAGTAGGACATCCTTCGAGGGGTCCCAGATTGGAGAGTGTGCAGGCTGGGCTGAGGAACAACCCCCCCCCCCACCCACCCCCCGTGCACAAATTTCACACCGGGCCATTAGTTTAATCTATAATTTATTTGAATTATAGTATTGCAAGATTTGTAATTGTACTAGAGGTCCGTTGCATGAAAATTCATGCACTGGAGGGGGGTCCCTCAGCCCGGCCTGCTCCCTCGCACAGTCCAGGAGCCCTCAGGGGTGGGAGACGACCCGGCAATCAGGGGAAGGTGATGCCCCATCACATCTCTACTGCTGCCACTGCCGGCAGCGCAAGCCTTGGCCAGCCCTGGTTACCTGAGCCTCTGGCGGGCAGCCGTTATCCAAGGCTTGCCTGCACCTCTGGCCGGCCCTGGGCAGCTGGGGCCTGAGGGGGCTGGGGAACTCCGGAGGCAGGTGCGTGGCAAGGTCAGACCCGGCTGAGGGGACTGGGTGCCACCATCTTGTGGCTATGGGCACCACCATTTTTGAGGGCAGGGCAGTCAATTAGCACATTCCCTCCTTATTGGCTTTGGGCGCCACCATCTTTGAGGGTGGGGCAGTCAATTAGCATATTCCCTCTTTATTAGATAGGATATATTGCTCTGGGAAAATACATTACCAGTTCTGGGCTGGTGGAGTAGAAAGAATATGTGCTGTAATCAGATATTTATTTTATTTTGCAAACATTTTGATATTGCTCACTATAAGATTCTAAACACTATATAAATGTCACTTCATTTGTTCCTCATAACAACCCTATGAAAATGGGTTTAGCTTTATAATTCAAGGGTTATTATTATCACTAAAATTTCATTAATAAGGACACTGAAGCACAGTGGTTAAATAACTGATCAAAGTCATGTGACTTTTAAGTAGTAGAAAGGCAGTTTTATCTATTTTATTTTAAATGTTTTTATTGATTTCTTTTTTAGAGAGAGATAGGAAAGGAGAGGGATAGAGAGAGAGACACATCGATGAGAGAGAAACATCATTAATAGGCTGCCCCTGCACACTCCCACTGAAGATTGAGTCTGCAACCTGGGCACGTGCCCTGACCAGGAATGAAACCAATGACCTCTTGGTTCCCAGATAGACACTCAACCACTGAATGACAACTTTAAATAAGTCAGGCTCTATTACTAATATGGGGAAAATATAACCTACCTCAGAAAATTACAAGGATTTGTCGAGATATTTAAGTGCTATCACCCTAAAGTGCCTTGCAAGTAGCCAGGACTCAATAAATGTTACTACCATTAGCTGTTTTTATTAAAAATTAGTGCCAATAATCCAATTCTCTTTCCAATGCCCTTACATTTATAAAATACTCAACTGCAGTTATCCCTAAATATATGAGAAGGATGAAGAACCTTGCTCTTCATTTGACCCAGCTCCAAGAACTAGTCAAGTTATTCATCTCCCTCTGCAAATTGCCTAAGACTGGAGGTGTTTTCATCCCAATTGGAATGTCTTCTTTTCCTCTTTCCCAGGATTGGAAAGGACAAAGCCTTCCGTGCATGGAGTAAACAGCACTGAGAAATTCACAGACAGAAATAGGACTTACAACCATGATTCCTGAATATGCAAAGAACACAAAATCTTCGCGTGTTTATCAAAAATGCAAAAAGAATGGGATATTATCCACCAGTGTTCTGATGCCTCTGAAGATATTCAATATAGAGAAAGAGGAGCAAAAGACTATGAATAGCCGAAACCGGTTTGGCTCAGTGGATAGAGCGTCGGCCTGCGGACTCAAGGGTCCCAGGTTCAATTCCGGTCAAGGGCATGTACCTTGGTTGCGGGCACATCCCCAGTAGGGGGTGTGCAAGGAGGCAGCTGATCGATGTTTCTCTCTCATCGATGTTTCTAACTCTCTATCCCTCTCTCTTCCTCTCTGTAAAAAATCAATAGAATATATTTAAAAAAAAAAAAGACTATGAATAAAAAAGTATAGTTCCTATCCAAATAAATCATCCATCTCTGTGACCTTCAATAACCTAGTCAATTTAAAGTTTCAGTTTTCTTATTTGCGAAGTAGAGGCCACAATGCCTTTTCTGTTCACTTCAGAGTCTGTGGGAGTATTATCTATTCTCCCTATGCTCTGGTTCCTTCTCCAAAACAACGAACTATGCTTGGGATTCTTCCTTAAAACAAATTAATGATTGCCAGGTCGGTGTGCCTCAGTGGTTGAGCAAGGACCTATGAACCAGGAGGTCATGGTTCAATTCCCAGTCAGGGCACATGCCTGGGTTGTGAGCTCCATCCCCAGTGTGGGGCATGTAGGAGGCAGCCAATCAATGATTCTCTCTCATCACTGATGTTTCTATCTCCTTTCTTCTCTGAAAGAAATATATATATATATTTTAAAAAAGGTTAAATGAGACAGTGAAAGTAAACATGTTTTCTAACTCTAGGAAAATGTTACATGAGGTACTATGGGCCAGTATGCAACCAGCAACAGTGGGCTCTGCCTCTGTTCTTTGGCCCAGCATCCTTGAGGGCAGAATATAAAAGAAAACATTGTTCATGTTCTCTATGACACACAGGATAACCAAGTAGATATTTTATGCATAAATGCACTAAATCTCCAAAACAACCTACTGCAGAAGTTTAAGGTATAACATAATATGATTTCTGATTATATTGTTCTGTGGGATTCTGGAATTTGTGTTAAAAGGTCCCTGAAAGTTTGGAAATAGCATCTCTAAAATTAAAACTGAGTGGCTATGGTCATGTTTATTTGCCCAAGGCATGGCTGGTGATATAAAAGTATGCTCTACATCAGCTGGCTATGCAGCATCTTAATAAATGCACTGACTCATGCTGGGATTTCAGTCACATGACGTGAGTTTTTTAATTAACCCCCTTTTTTAATTAACCACCCTCCTTTACTAACCCCCCATTCAAACTCCTTTTTTTGTCTTACCTTTACTCTCTTCTACAAATTTATGTAGATAACCTGTGCAAATGGTGGAAGGAGGATAAAGAAACCTCTGCTTTTTAAATTTGCATTTTGATTTGTGTGATGTTAAAACTCTTCAGAGGAGGTTAAAATAGGGAAAGCATCTACCCAGAGGTAAGAACCTGAGTGAAAATGAGAAACAGCTGGGGGTATCCAGCTAAATGGTTTCCCTATAAATATCCATTGGAATTATTCAGGGAGAAAGAAAAAAAAAGATTTAGAAGCTTAATATAACAAAGGGCTCTAGAAAATGCTTAAAACAGAATCCTTTTATGCTAAAAGTGGGGAATAATGAAGTGTTGAGAAGGCAATTATCACCTGTAATCTAAATATCAATTGACTGCACGTGGAAACTAATGGATTTGTAAACTACCAAAGTGAACTATAGCTTCTGCAAGGAGTGAAAACTGTATATGCATTCATTCATTGAAGAAGTATTAAGAATAGAGAACTTTCATTGCAGCTTTAAAATATCCTAAATAGTCTTAGGATCCATCTGGCATCTTGTCTTCTCCATAGCTAGACAACTCTTAGACCTTATTCATTGGCCCACTGGACTTACCATTTTTGGAGATATACTAGTAGGCACCATCCTAAAATTTTCTGTTGTTAACAATTGTGGCTTGCTGAATCAATACAGCTGAACTTGACACAAGTTCAGTGTCATTCCTTTGAGAATTAAAACACCTTTCTGGACTTGAGATACTGAACAAGCAAAGTCTCACTTCATCCAAACCCTGTGAATCTTTTAAACTGAGAAATATCTAATTTCAACAAAAGACTCATTCTAAATAACGCAGTTGATGGGGAAGGGGCACAAATCTCACCTTGTAACAGGAGCCCAGTGTGACACCCTTGATCATCTCCTATACTAGTATATGACTAGAGTAGTCAGTTCCTTTATACTTCCCCATTATTTGTCAACACAAAGCCTATTCTTTTCATTCCAAGGAGACTAAGCTCTACCTTGATATGATGAAAGTCCCTCACATAGTTCCTCTGTTTTGTTTTTGTTTGTTTTTTTAATAATTGCATTCTTTCAGAGTTATGTCGACATTTTCTGGAATATGAACAATCTGGTTGCTAAGAAAGGTCTTGATTCTTATGGTTGATAGGCAAACAGCTCAAAAGATCTGCTTTGAATGTTTTATGTTTAAAGTACCCTAGGAGAGATGTCAGGAAGACAGCTGAACATATGTGACTGAAGTTCTGGGGAGAGATCTGGACTGAAGACAAGAATTTGGGGGGCATCAGAATATAAGCAATTGTTATTTATGCTCATGGAACTAGGTAAGATCATCTAAGTGCCAGCTGTTAGAGGCCAGAGATAAGTCACATGTTTGGAGAAAACCTAAAAAAATTTTGGAGACTAAAACCTAAAACTTGAAACCATTTTTGCTACAAAAAAAAAAAAATATATATATATATATATATATATATATATATTTTATTTATATATATATATATTATATATATATTTATATAAATATAATATATATATATTAAAAAAAAATATATATATATATATATCAACACAGATGAGTGACCCACACTAAATTTAGGTTTTGATTTTTGATTCATCTACACCAAAACTTTACTTTGTTTAGTTACATAGGGCCTCCCACAATACTCCAAGATAGTCTTGTAATTCTATCATGAATGAATTAGCATGTTAAAGATATTGATGATTTACATGAAGACTTCATTGAAGCAATCCTACCTAATGAAAGAGTAATATGCAAATTGACCATATCTTCTCCACACCAAGCCACACCCACCAGCCAATCAGGAGCACGTATGCAAATTAACCCAACCAAGATGGCTGCAGCCATAGAGCAAGCAGGAGGCTTGGGTTTCCCTGGCAATGGAGAAAGCCAAGCTTCCTGCACACCCTGACCGGCCCAGGCCTCCACTCAAGGCTACAAAGTTTCAATTATAGAAGATAAATAAATCCCAACAAAAATGGCTGCGGCCACAGAACAAGCAGGAGGCATGGGTTTCCCCAGCGATGGAGGAAGCCAAGTTCCTGGCCTGCCCTGGCCTCCTCTCAAGGCTACAAAGTTTTAATTATAGAAGATAAATAAATCCCAGATACCATGGCCTCCGCTTGGGTCACCGGGGGGCATGGCCGGACTGCAAACCACCACAGGCCCCTCGCCCAGGCCTCCCCACACCCCAAGGGAACCCCCACCCTGATCCGGGACACCCTTCAGGGCAAACCAGCTGGCCCCCACTCATGCACCAGGCCTCTATCCTATCTAATAAAAGAGTAATATGCAAATTGACAGTCACTCCAACACACAAGATGTCTGCCCCCATGTGGTCAAAGATCCTGCCTCCATGTGGACACAAGATGGCTACCACAAGATGGCCAGCAGGGGAGGGCAGTTGGGAGGGATCAGGCCAGCAGGGGAGGGCAGCTGTGAGTGATCAGGCCAGCAGGGGAGGGGAGTTGGGAGGGACCAGGCCTGCAAGGGAGGGCAGTTGGGGGCAATCAAGCCTGCAGGAGAGGGCAGTTAGGGGTGACCAGGACGGCAGGGGAGCAGTTAGGCATCAATCAGGCTGGCAAGGGGAGTGGTTAGGGGGTGATCAGGCTGGCAGGCAGAAGTGATTAGGGGCAATCAGGAAGGCAGGCAGGCGAGCAGTTGGGAGCCAGCAGTCCTGGATTTCGGGCACCGGGCCTCTAGTTAAATATATAAATGACAAAGAGCTGGTGATGAATGTGCTGACAAAGGTATAACTCAGGTACTGAATGACAGAAACAGCTTTCAGAAAAAAAACAACTCAGTAGTTCAGTGATGACCTGGAATATTGGAAAAAAAATTAAATTAGTTTATATGAAAAGTTACATGTTATAGTTGAAACAATTATTCAAGTAGAAGATGGGGGATGCTTATTTCTGTGATAGTTTTTACTTTCCTCAATTTTGTACGTTTAAAAAAAAGGCTACCTTTCAATGAACCATATAACTCAGGCACTTAAAATAAAATGCAAATCTAAGCTGTGTGATAATCGTGTTAAAAGTAGATAGATCTGGCCCTCACTTCCCAGCAATGTTACTCTGGAGTCTTACCATCTATGCCACTGTCACACTGTGATAATAATAGCTTAGAACATAGAGTTGTCGTCTTCTTGTTCCACAAACATTGTTTGAGGGATTTGTCCATGTTATTAAACATATCAGAAAATCATTTTAATGGTTGCAATAGTCCACTTACTAAAAGTTCTAAATCAATATTTATCTTATTACCCTCTTTTTGGATATTTAGATTATTTTCATCTTACCTTGTTGTTCTAATTTAGGTTTTGCTGTGAACCTCAATCTTTTGATGGTGCAGAAGTTCTAGTAGTCTATTCACTTAACCCCTCTCTTAGATGTTTGCATACCTTCTATTCCTCTTATCTCTTGTCATACCTTCAGATCTCTTCTCCATTTTGACTCTCAGATTGTTGACCTATGCTGACAAAAAATATCAATGACAAGAAAATGTCCCAAGCAGCTACAATCATATCTACTCCCTATTTGTATCTGTGTCTGTACGCCCTGCCTCCCTTCTGTTACTTTGAATAAACAGCCTGTGCTTCCATTGAAGGGCATCTCTTCCACTTGTACACCTGCTCAAATACATCACTCCAATTTTTTTCTTTGTCCTGGATACTATTTTTTTCCTCTTGACTAAATTATCTTAAGAGCATACAAGTGTTCTTCTATTTCTCCCATCTTAAAAAATGGGGGAGGGGGGAGGGGAAGCAGGATGTCCTCAATAACACATCATTATATGTATTATATGTTCTCCTTTAGAGGAAAACTTCTAGACAGTTTTTATAAGCTGTCTTTAGTTTCTTCCTTCTCATTTTCTCTTGAATCAAGTCCAATCAGGATTTCACCCCATATGCCACCAAAACTTCCCTCAAGGTTATCACTATCTCCACATTGTTCAAAGCCAATAATAAATTCTCCATCCTCATCTTATCTAAAAGGCCAGCAGTACCTAATACGGCTGATGATGGTCTCCTTGATACACTCTCTTCCCTTGGCATCAACGATTGCTTGTGCTCTGCTTTCAGTCCTATTTTCCGGTACTATCTGCTCCTTCTCATTTCACTTTGCTGGTTTTACAATACCTACATGACCTCCAACAACTGAAAATCCCCAAGTCTCAGTTCTAATCTTAAAACTTTTTTCTTCTATCCCTTTACTCCCCTGTGATCTCATCCATGGATTCAAATACCACTTATACGCTGAAAACCTCCTGCTGAGACCTGTCTGCTGAACTCTAGTCTTAGACGTGCACTTGCTTACTAGCCATGTCAGTGGGGATGTGAGGTATCTCAAGACTAATCTCATGATCTGTACCACCAAATCTCCAAACCTGCCCTTCCCACAATTTTTCTAAAATCAATAAATGGCCACTCTGTCCTTCCCATTGCTCAGGCCAAAAAAAAAAAAAAAAGTCATTCATGATTATGCTGTTCCTGTTATACCTCTCCTCTGCCAGTACATTCTTTTGTTTCTTCCTTCAAAATACGTGCAGTGTCTAAACATTTCTCCTATCTTCATAATTATACTCTGATAGCAGCAACCATTACCACCCAGACATATTATTTAATTACCTCCTAGTTCTGGAGCATGCAGAAGTTTCTCTGTGAAAAACCAAGTGGTAAGTGTTTTAGGTACTGTAGGCCATAAGGTCCCTGTTGCAACTACTTAACACTGCCACAGTGTGAAAGCAGCCTCATGCAACTGAATGAGTGTGGCTGTGTTCTAATAAAACTTTATTTACTAAAACAGGAAGCTGGTCAGATCCAATCTATGAGCTGAGCCATGGTTTGCCAACACCTATTCTAGTTCAACGTTCTGACATCCTAGTATCTAGTGTCAATACAAGAGCCACAGTGATCCCTTTGAAATGAAAATCGTAGCACATGATGCCTCTACTCAAAACTGCTCATAATCCCAGTAAAAGCCAACATTTCTAATACAGTATAGTTTCTCAATAGTATTTCCCCCAAAGTTTCTCCCTGTGATCCAGCCACATTGATCTCTGTGCTGTTCTTTGACCTTGCCCCGTGCAGGAGGGCATCTGTCCCCTCCGTTCACTCTGTCTGGAGAAACCCATACCACCCATGAACCTGCAGAGCTCATTCTCCACCTTCCTTAGGCCCCTGGTCAAACGTCCCATTTTCAGTGACGCATTTCCCCCCTAAGAAATCACACTTCAGAGACACTGAAGCATGGTACAGACTGATGAATTTCAGAGGGAAGGGGACGGGGTAGTGGGAAGAGACTGATCAAAGAGTTTACATGCATATGTGCATAACCCATGGACAGACAATAGTGCAGTGAAGGCCTGGGGAGGGGTTGGGAGTGGGGTAGAGGAGGTCCATGTGGGGGGTGGAGGGTGGGAGGGATACATCTGTAATACTTTCAGCAATAAAGATAAGTTAATATATATAAAAAAAGAAGAAATTATAATCTCCCTCCTCCCATTTTCTTTACAGAAAAGTTGCCATTTTCTTTTTCTACTTTTTTCCATAGAAATATTCACCACCAGCAGCTGGCATGTTAAAAAGTTTAATTTCCTTATTTGTTTACCCCCTCCTTAGAATGTATCCCAGTAGGATACTGAGACATACTTGAGGGTAATTTTGTTTCTATTGTTCCCTACTTTGTCCCTAAAGTCTAGAACAATTTCTAATACATGGTTAAGAACCGATAAATATTTGTTGAATGAAACATTGTAGATGACCATGGGAAGGGCAAGAGAGGGTCTTGCCCTTGATGCACCGAAGATAAATTACTGTATCAAATGATAGAGGTTATTTAAAGCTTTTAATGTAATTATCCAGCTTTTATCTCTAAACTGTTTGCATGAAGTTTTGATGCCCTTGTTTTCCCCTCTCCCTGTGATAGTTAATTTTATGTGTCAACTTGATTGAACTAAGGGATACACAGACAGCTGGTAAAACATTATTTTGGTGTGTTTTTGAGAGGCAGCTTCCAGAAGAGGTTAGCATTTGAATTGGTGAACTGAGGAAAGCCGATAGCCCTCCCCAATGTGGGCTGGCATCATCCAATCCGCTGAGGGCCTGTATTGTGGAGAAAGGGTGAACTCCCGCGCTCCCTGGTTGATCAGAGACGTCCATCTTCTCTTGCCCTTGTATGTAAAGGCTCCAGGTTCTCAGGCTTCCTGCCTCAGACCAGGATTTACAACATTTGTCTTAGAGTTCTTAGGCTTTCCGACTCAATTTAAATCCCACTATTGGCCCTCCTGGCCCTCTAGCTTGCAGACAGCACATCCTGAGACTCTGTAGCCTCTTTAACTGCATGAGCCAATTCCTAAAATAAATCTTCTCAAATACATCTATATCTATATTTATCTACTACTAGAGGCTCGGTGTATGAAAATCCGTGCACTCAGAGGGGTCCCTAAGCCCGGCCTGCATCCTCTCACAGTCCAGGACCCCTTGGGGGATGTTCACCTGCCGGCTTAGGCCCACTTCCCTGGGGATCGGGCCTAAGCTGGCAGTCAGACATCCTTCTGGCAGCCTGGAAGACCTTGGGGGATGTCCAACTGATGGCTTTGGCCCGCTCCCCAGGGGATTGGGCCTACGCAGCAGCCAGATATCCTTAGCACTGCAGAGGAGGCAGGAGAGGCTCCTGCCACCACCGCTGCACACGCAGCATCAGCCCAGCTTGTGGCTGAGTGGAGCTCCCCCTGTGGAAGCTCACTGACCACCAAGGGGCAGCTCCTGTGTTGAGTGTCTGCCCTCTGGTGGTCAGTGTGCATCATAGCAACCGGTCATTCCATCTTTAGGGTCAATTTGCATATTACCCTTTTATTATATAGGATTGGTTCTGCTTCCCTGGAGAATCTTGACTAATATACCATATTTTCTGGTGTATAAGACGACTGGGCGTATAAGACAACCCCCAACTTTTCCAGTTAAAATATAGAGTTTGGGATATACCCGCCCTATAAGATGACACCCGGCATATAAGATGACCCCCAACTTTTGAGAAGATTTTCCTGGGTTAAAAAGTAGTCTTATACGCCAGAAAATACGGTAATCTCCAAAATGGAAATGACTGCTTATTTGACAAGCTTTCAATATTACCCAACAGAACTGCACATATATGGTCATATGTATACCCTTTCGAGCTTACATATTAATCTCATGTTTTCCATAATGCTTATAAATAAAATATAGGTCCAATATTTTACAGAGAATCAAAGACCTTCAGTGACTACTTTAAAGCATTCCACGAATTACAGCACTTATCCCTCTAAACTCTAATCATCATTTTTGTTACTGGTGACTCCTACTAGACCATCATGCTAGTGACAGGTATAACTAATTTAACAATTGATTTAGTAACTCATTGAACTGGCAATGCCCCAAATCTCTCTCTGTTTCAGGTAGGAGAAAAGCAAGGAACTAATAGTTAGCAGGGTTGGAATCAGGGCTTGTTCTCTCCTCTAGCGTGGTCTTCTCTCCATTACATCATGCTTCCTTTCACAACCAGTAGTCACAGAAGTAGAGAGATCCCTGGAATCAACTTCAAAAAGCAAAGGCAAACAAACAAAACCCTTACACACTCAACTCCCACTCTAACAAGACAACAGATAATTCATGAAACGAAAAGACTAACACGAACAAATAGACTTGGTTTCACCAGGTTATTTTGAAAACAGAGGCAGTGACAAATTAGTCAGTGGCTGCATAGAGAACCTGGACAGAATAGAGAAGGGCTAGCAAATAAACCCCTTCCAGGACTCTGACAGAAATTCTAAAATGTGCTAAGTTTTGGTTCCTGAACTACTGACACCAGCACCACACAGGATGCTTGCTAAGAATGCAGAGTTTGTGACCGCATTCCAATCCCTGAAGCTGGAGCTAACCCTGGAATCTGAATTTTTTACTATTTACCAGATTTTTCTATACACATGAGTTTTCCCATCAGAGCCTTGCTGTTCAGATGTGCTCTGGGACCAGCAGGAATGTGCTGGTGCTGATACACGTTCTCAGGCCTCTACTCAAACCAACTGAATCAGTCTGTGCTTTAACAAGATCCCTGGATGATTTGAATACAAATTACTAGTAAAGTTTGAGAAGTATTACTCTTGAGAGGCATCTTCCTGTAAGCAATGAGACATAAAGAAACTATTATTTCTCCTATTGGCTAGTCTTTCTTCACACTTTCCCTCAGTCTCTGTCCTTCACTACTTTAGAAAACGGACCGTTGCCGCACATAAGGTGGGATTATATAAAACAAAACAGAATGTTAGAAGAGGAAAGGCCCTTGCGAGCATCTTGCTGAACTTCATTTTACAGATGCAGAAGATCAGACCCACATTGGTCATCTGGGCTCACAATATAACGGATAGCTAAGCCAAGAATGTACTCCAGGCCCTCCGATTCTGATTTCCTGGCCACTTTCATTATAGACTGCTTCCTTCCAGAAGTTTGCCCGCAATTGGGATTTTATGAAAATTTTGGCCTTTAACTTACGTAGTTCTTTTCACTGCAAAGTCAAATAGTCAGGGAAGAAATTCATTGTGTGAGTCAAATCATCATTCTTTCTAAAAAGGGACTAATAACAGAAATGAACTAGACTCCTCTATAATCAGAAAGATTATTTTTTAATCTAATTCATTTTTCAGGATAATTACTCAAAATCAATCACTGTCGGTTTATAACAATAATCAGAGAGGAGTTAGAAAATATTGGTGATACTGCAGGGTTCAATTTCTTCCCAAGATAAGAATATCAAATCAATCCAGCAACTGGGAATTGCATTACAGCTATTTCTAAATCAAGTTTCGCTGCATCATTTTACATTTCAAGCCCTTTGGTCTCCAATGTTCATTTTCTGTGTGTGAAAAATATATGCACAGTGGATATAAGATGGTATTTTAGAACTAATTACAGCCCCTTTCAGCTTCCTAAAGGAGGCTTTCTTAGCATGAGCAAATGCTTTCCTTCATTTCTTTCTCTGCTTTTTGTCTAGTTAAAGAGGACAGAGTCTTGAATGATTCTCTTTTGAGTTGTGAAAGGGACAAATAAGAAAGAGATGTGCCAGTAAAGCAACAATACAGTAAATTTTACATGCGAATGGTGATCCACTCAAACGGGATTTGTTTCTTAAATAACTTTAGCTATTCTGCCTCTCCACCCCAGCATGTGTGAAACCATCCAGCCCAGTGCCTAACACAGGGGTTCTAAATAAATATTACTGTTGTTTTTACAAACCCCAAACCATAACATAAACATTTCCCCCACGTATTAAAGTTGAATTTTTTAAATTCCAGTTAATATGTTCGGAAGAGAAAGCATTACACAACTCAAAATATAACCGTTCTTACTTAGAAATTGTGGGATAACGTCGGTCAGGGCACAAACAATTTTTACAGAGGAACCCAGTGCATGGATTCAGATTGTGTAGTGGGAGAAAAAAAACAACAACAACTGTGCTGACTCATGGTCCATCTGACAATGTTTTTCTGGCCAAATGTTTCATTACATAAGGATTTCCTCTTTGGTATGGCCACTTGCTGTTGAAACTGCTGTATCTCAGTGTTCACAGTGACCTCAGATGTCACAAGAACAATGCAAGCACAGTGGGTTACTATGTATTTACAAGAGATAGATACTCAGTCTGAAATGCTTTAGTGGAATAGATCTTGAGATAGCATTAGATGTACATTCAATAAATATTTTAGTCTCACCTTAGCCTCGGTTTCTTTTCTAAATTGGGGATACAAATAGCTACGTTAGAAGGTCCCTGGAAGGGATTAATGTGATGCTTTATAAAAGGTTTTGTAGTAGGTACTTGACCCAAGTTACAAATTCAACATTACTGAGAGAGAGATAAAAACATCAATGAAGAGAGAGAATCATTGATTGCCTGCCTCCTGCATGCCCCACACTAGGGATAGAGCCTACAACCTGGGCATGTGCCCTGACAGGGAAGCAAACCATGACCTCCTGGTTAATAGTTGACGCTCAACCGCTAGAGCCATGCCAGTCAGGTCATAGTATTTCTTTAATCCCCTGTAGGATATACTAGTTACAGCCGACACTATGCCTGCGACTTCCTCCTATAGTCCATTAGGATGCACTAGGACACCACATGTCCTTCTGGGTCCCCTTCATGAAAACCTGGATTCCATTCTCTCAAAGACAATAATGGAGTTCCTTTGCCTTTCCCAAGCTACACTGCAAAACCTCAAATTCAATTCTGCTGTATTTTACAATATATTTCACTTTTAAATCTCTATTTTCCTAACTATTAACAATATGTACCACAAAACTTTTATAAGGAAATGTCTCATTCCAAGAATGGGTTGAGCAACAGTAAATATCAAGTTTAGGTTTTATACAGAAGGATTTATAAAATTATCATGAATATTTCAAAACAAGTAATTCATGATGCATATGATTTTGTAAACATCCAGATTTTTTCCCCCCAGAAATCAGAGATTTTTTTTTTTTTTTTTGTAGGGTAGGGAGAATCATTTCATTTTCTTATTTATAATTGTTTATTTGGTTGCAAGTAATATAAACAAACCAAAAAGGAAACACTTAGATGACACTGTGAAGTTCACAGAATAGAAGAGTTTATCATTAAGTTCTAAGTAAGACCAGAAATCAGGGCACCTCTGATGAGTTTAATCTCTTAGAAATTGAATTGTACAGAGTAAAAATGCTACTAAAATTGGAGTTTGCTAGAGATTACTAAATAATATTAAGATATTGCAAAGATTTATGGCAGATAGATGAGAAAATAAACATCTTTTAACTGAAATGCTATAAAATAATCCATTGTTTGGATCATTGGAATCACAAGATGAAAGATAAAAAGAAAATACGTATCCAATAGAAATAGTGCCAAAGTAAGCACAGTTAACCGAGATAATTCAATGTTCTAAGACTGTCTTCTAATTTTCAAATTATACTGAGTAGAAATAAAGCTTTGGAAAAGTTAGTGCTAAAATGGACTAACTCACAGTTCTATCAAGGATGTATGTTTTTACTTTAAAAGGAACCATACAAGAAAGCAAGACAAAATACAAGGGAAAACATTGCTCATAGCTTTATGTATGCCATTAATAAGTTTTACCTTATCCTTTATGAAGCAAAGGATGTTGACCAAACTAACAATATTTATGTAGGAACACTGAAGTTAGTCAACTATTCAAGTCCATCTATAAACTTTACCCCCCTTATCTAACTTAATATCATATACAGGTATACTTTTATGAAAGACATCACAAAGAATATATTTTACATGGAAGAAAAAGGACATAGTGGTTGATTGGGGATAAAAGTAGAAAGATAGAAAAAAATGGGCCCAAATCATTTAAAAATATAATTGAAGTTTCTAAAACTAAAGAATTGAACTTAAAAAAAATAAAGCAAATCAGATATCAACATGCTTTAAAATATTTTCTTTAGCTTCTATAATAACACTTAACTTCAGAATACAGTAGAATAATATCTAAAAAATTCTGAAAGGATGGTTGTATAAGAAACTTATATGTAGGCAATTTGTCTTTCAAAAACACAATAACAAATAGGCATCCTCTAGCAACCCTAGACACTCAAAATATAGCATACATAAAATTATATTTGATAATAAACTAGATTAGACTAACAGATTAATTGGATTAAAGAATTCCAGATTGTAGCCATTGTGGTGAATAGGTTTTGGATACATATAATTATAAAGCTAATACTCAACAAAGGAGAGAATAAAGGTTTCATAATTGCAAATAAGCAACTATATCTTCATAATATAAAAGTAATTAAACAATATAGAGATGGGAGAGAAAGAAATGAGATTACTTAATCATATTTTTTGTCCAAAAATCAATACAGACTAAAATTGAAGTATTAAAATAAAAACACATAATGAACTCATAACCTTAAAGGTCTTCATAATATTTCCTTTATAAGTTGAGAAATGCCCTTACATTCTTATGTCAATTATTATAGAGAAATATTTATCAGAAATTTGGCAGTTCCCTTTGTTTGACCTTATTTTTCATTTTGTAGAATATATTTTATCTAGTAATTTATGTTAAAATCATGTTTAATACAATCTCATGTTTTAAAATTACTTCATCTGCCTTTATATTTTTATAGAGATAAGTCTGGAACAATGTTACGCAAATGTTAACAAATGATTATATCTTAGATCTATCAGATACAGTCTATTTGCTTTTTTTTACCTTTTCATTTTTTGGACTACTTTGACTTTTTAATAACATATATATTATATACATTGTATGTGTATATTGCATCTATATAATTTTAATGAAAGACAAAATTTATTATTTCAAAAAGTATACGCTCTATTATAATATACATAGATTTAGTATTTAAAATATTACCTCTTAAAACTATAAATTGGAGAGTATAGTATCTATCTTAGAATTGACACAAAGACTAATAGTAAAAACACAGAACATGCCAGGCAGGCATGGCTCAGTGGTTGAGTGTCCAACTATGAACCAGGAGGTCACGGTTTGATTCCCGGTCAGAGTACATGCCCAGGGCACATGCCTGGGTTGAGGGTTCAATCCCCAGTGTGGGTCATGCAGGAGGCAGCTGATCGATGATTCTCTCATCATTGATGTTTCTATTTCTCTCTCCCTCTCCCATTCTCTCTAGAATCAATAAAAATATATTTTAAAAAAACAGAACAGTTCCTAGCACCTAGTAAGAATGCGATATATATTAGCATGTTAGTTACTCCTTCAATTAATCACATTTATACTCACAGGGTTGCTATTTTTACTTAAGTGAGAATTTGATAAGTTATAATTTATAAATACTAAAATATATTTTCTTCTGTAAAATGAAAATAACAATAACTATGTACTGAAGTATTATTATGAGGATTTAAAGAAAGACTTAAATGCAGGTGCTAGGTAGTTGTCTAGCTAATTCTCTAATTGATTCACTACTTTATACCACCACATTGTACTCACTTTTAATTAAACATGTTATGGCTAAAGTATTGTGCTAGACACAGTGGTGTACAAGATAGAATCAAGGTTTTTCATGAATACTTAAAATTTTGAATGGTAAATATTGCAATTTAAATTTCTAATGTCATGATTAACATAGTCAATATATTTCAATATTGACTGTAAAAGAGTTTAAATGCTTAAACTATAGTTTTATTTGCATCCTTGTATAAATTAACCCTGACATAATTTTTAATCATAAGTTATTGAAAGCTTCAATAAGTTTTTAACATTTAATACTGACTCAAATGGAGTTCTAACCTAAATCCTCCTTTATTCCATGCATTTTCTTTCAGAAGACAATGAGGCCATTTTAAAGAAAAAGCAGTTGTAAGGTCAAGAGATCCTCACCGTCCAACAACCAATGACTTCCCAATAGAAACTATGTGTGTTCTTATTACAACTTAATTACTTTTTGACAAATTCCTTAGCGTTTCTTACATTAATACATTATTTTAATTAAGGCAATGCATTTCTTTAGTAAAAGAACATTATAGCATTCTGGCTCTAAAAGTAATAAATTATCAAATTTATATTATCAACACAAAATAATCCAATAATAAACATATTCCCTAGAAATTATCTCTGTTTAAGAATGAGTACAAATTATTGTCTAATAGTCTTTAAAGAGCCACATTTTAAATTATCATAAAAATAGTGAATCTAATCTAATAATAGACAAATATGCAAATTGACCGCACCTTCGCTACACCTAAGCCACGCCCACCAGCCAAGCCACGCCCACCAACCAATCAGGACGAGTATGCAAATTGTCCCAACAAAGATGGCGGCTAATTTGCATATTAAGACAGTGTCGAAAGAAGCCAAGAGCTGCAAAAGGGAGTAAAGCTTCCAAGAAGCAAGCAAGCCAGGGGGGCGGGGGGAGGAGAAGGGAGGAGCGAAGTCAGGGCCGTAGGCGAAGGGAAACGAAGGCAGGCTGGAGGAGGAGGCGGGGCCGGCGGCAAGGGCGGAGCGGAGGCGGGGCCGAGGCGGGGCCGGGGGGGAAGGGAAACGCGGGCAGGCTGGAGGAGGAGGCGGGGCCGGGGCCGAAGGGAAACGCGGGCAGGCTGGAAGAGAAGGCGAGCGGGCGGCAAGGGCGGAGCGGAGGTGGGGCCGGGGGCCGAAGGGAAACGCGGGCGGGCCGGAGGAGAAGGCGAGGCAGGCGGCAAGGGAGGAACGGAGGCGGGGTAGAGTGCAGCAGGAAATCCCATTGCAGGAATTTTCCTGCAACGGGAAAGCTAGTTATTTATATAAAAAGTTAACTACTTACGCTATATATCTGCACACTCTCATACATATAGTGAGAAAATTATGTTTTCAGTATTTAAGTATTAAATATTTAATAATTATAATTTGCCAGTTTTATATTATACATGATTCACATAAATGCTTTACTATATTACTAGCAATTTAGAGGAAATGATGCTACTTTTTATAATTATAATTCTCTACTGTAAGAGAATTTTGGTATTGAGTGCGTATTATTGAGTAGCTTGTAAGTATAAAATTCATAGACTAATTCTGCAAAGTGTTATACAATGAAATAAGTTCACTCTTGAGAGAAATATTATCAGAATGATAAAACTGGTTCTAGTCAAAGTTTGACACTAAGTCATTATGGGAAAGGGATACTCCCCTTGGTTAGCCAAGAAATATTAGAATTGGGTAAACCAATAAAAACAAAAATATTGTTAAATGAACAGAGAACCGGGAACATGCAAAGCCAACAGTGGGATGTCTTGTCACACCAGGTAAGTATTGTAAGGACTAAGCCCACCATAAGATTGCTGCAGGGGAGTTTCCTTCACACTGTCCCATCTGAAATCCAGATGCAGCTACTGGACAGAAAAGCAAGCAGTACAAATTGCCCCTGATGCAACTTTACTGCCTCCAGAAAGACATGTTTTCAGTGCTGTGGCATTTTTACCAAAAGCATAAGTCAGACTATCTTCACATAAGCATGCTAATATGTTATGATTCACACATGTAATCTTTTCTTTTTTATCTTTATTGTTGAAAGTATTACATATGTCCCTTGTTCCCCACATGGACCAGTTCAATTACTGGACAGGGCACATGTCTGGATTGTGAGCTGGCTCCGAGGTAGGGGATATGCAGGAGGCAGGCAGCCAATCTCTCTCTCTCTCTCTCTCTCTCTCTCTCTCTCTCTCTCTCTCTCTTTTTCCTCTCCCTTTCACTCTATCTAAAAATCAATAAAAATATTTTTTTAAATAAAGAAAAATAAGGCAGCTAATAGGTTAAATGAGATTTTGGAAATATTATGGTGTTAGTAAAACAAAAACTGGGGTTTAAAGTCCACCAAAGAAGAAAAACATTTCTTAATGATTTTAACCAAGATTCTAGAATCATCTCAATCACACTGATTGGTCCAAGACAATGTTACTGCAAGGGGAAAATTAAATTCTCTCCTGGATTGCTATGGTCCATCCCCATTATTCAAGGATTCCATATTTGCAATTTTGCTTACTCACTAAAACTTATTTGTAGCCCCTTGAAAATCAATATTTTGGGTGTTTTCACAGTCATTTGTGGACATGCAAGAGGGGTGAAAATTTTGAGTTGCCCAGCGCTCACATGCTCAGCTGAGGGCCATGCAAGGTGGCCCTCTGCTTTCTTGTTTCAGTTCTCATTCTGTAAACAAGTATCCTTTTTGCGATCCATTTAGGGCCAAAAGTTTTATTTTTATTTTTTGTGATTTCATTGTTTAAAATTATTGCAAAGCATAGTGCTAAAGTGCTGCCTAGTGTTCTTATGCATAAGAAGGCTATGTTTGTCTTATGGTGAAAATAATACATGTTAGCGAAGCTACCTTTAGGCATGAATTATAGTACTGCTGGCCATGTGTTCAGTGTTAATGGATTACAATGTCTGTTAAATAAGGTCTCTTTAAAGAGAAACCCACATAAAACCGTTACATATGAGCTGATTGATGAGAATATTGTGACCAGAGGCCCTCAGGAACCTAACCTTATGTTTCCCCTAGGAGTACTCGTTCAATATTCACTAATTCAGTGACTTTATAAAGCATTGTAACTACCAAAAATAGTGAGGTTTGATTATAACATGATCCATAAGATCTAACATTATTTAATAGAAAGCATTAAGCATTTATTCAAAAATTTTAAGTTGTAGCAGGAAAAAGACCAAAACACTGAAAGTCAAAATAATAAAATACAAACACATGATAGAATGAGACTATCACATGACACCAATAAGGAAATTATCAGAGAAGACAGTTTAGTTTGGATTTTGTTATAAATATTGACTTTGTTATGATAAAGATGATAAACACTATAAGATCCCTATAACACTCGCACCCTACCCCCCTGGAATATCTGTAGCTCTCACTGTCTTAATGACTCCTTATTTGGCAGTTTAGGTGAATATTTATTACTAATATGCCATTATAAATGAACAGATATAAATTGTGACTGAAGCATAGAATCCATAGAGAGTAATTAAATAGAAAGTTTGGGATTATAAAATAAATATTAAATTATTGATATGTTTAAGAGCAGACTAGACAAAGCAGAATAATTAGAAAACCAAAAATGTGGTGAATAAAAAAAAATCTAGATTGAAGAAAAGACAGGGGTAAAAAACTGAAAATACAATAAAGAGTGAAAGAAATACATGGGACATAATGAAAAACTTAAATATAACTTTAAATGGAGTGTAAAAAAAGTGACAAGTGAACATATGAGGCAGAATCAATATTAAAGTGGGTATTAGTCAAAATTATAGGTATTTGTCAAATTGATAAATCATATTCTGTCACAAAAATTAGAAGCTCTTTGAACTTCCACTCAGGCACATCCTGATAAAACTGCTATAAACCAAAGACAAAGAGAAGAATGGTAAGAGCAATAAAAAGTGAGGAGAGGAGAGTTTATTTTCAAAGGGCTAACAGTAAGATTGATACCTGGCTTTTAAACAAATATATTGAAAGCAAAAGACAATGCAATAACAACTTTAAATGGCAGAAAGTAAACCTAGAATCTATATTCAGTAAAAATATCCTTTTAAAATAAGTACAAGTAAATACTTTTTTCATTTAAAAAATTGAGAAAATGTGTTGACAGGAGACCTGTGGGATCTTCAAAAGATTTCTTCAGGTAGAAGAAATACAATTCCAAATGATGCTATTATAACACAGAAATAAAGATGACCAAAAAGTATAAATTTGCATATAAGTCTAAATAAATATTGACTGTTTAAAGCAATAATAATAATGTCTCATGATTTAAAATATGTGGAGAAATGAGATGCATGAAAAAGACAAAAACAAAGCAGAAAGGGGTGAATTAAGAGAAATTGGTACAGATATTTATACTATCAGAGAAGTGGTAAAAATCTTTAACATAGATTCTTAATGATGGATGTTGTACACTCAGCATTTAGTAATCCTATATAATAAAGAGGTAATATGCAAATTAACACTCACGCCCTCACAAGATGGCTGCCAACCACCAGGCCGGTAGGGGGGTTAGTGAGAGACAACCAAACGACTGAACAGCAGGCTATGTGGGGCGACCAGGCCAGCAGGGGGGTGGGAGGGGCTGTGAGGGGTGACCATGCTGGCAGGGGAGCAGTTGGGGGCGACCAAGCCAACAAGGAGGGCAGTTGGGGGTGACCAGGCCGGCAGGGGGTCAGTTGGGGGCAATTAGGCCAGTGAGGGGGGCAGTTAGGGGCGACCAGGCAGGAAGGCAGGTGAGCCATTAGGAGCCAACGGTCCAGGCTTGTGAGAGGGATGTCCCAAATTGGAGAGGGTGCAGGCTGGGCTGAGGGCCTGCCCCCTCCATGTACAAATTTCGTGCACCAGGCCTCTAGTTTACTTATAACAGATAATATGCAGTGAAACTGACACTTTTGGAGATCTGAGCCTAGGTCATTATAGACAGTTTTTGTTGGTTTCTCTCTCTCTGTCTCTGTCTCTCTCTCTGTCCCTCCCTCATACACTTCCCTACATTTATGTGTTTCTGCCATATTCCCAGTTGGGATCACAGCCAATGGATCCCAGCATCCACCACCAAATGTATAAATATGGGAAACTTCAGATGATTCCAGTCATCAGCCTTCAGGTTGGCCCAGATAATGCAAGTAGAGCAAAGTCCATTTGTCCTATCTTGTCTTCTCCAAGAAAAATCAATTTTCTTAAGGAACTAAATGTAGATAGTGTTGGAAAGCCTATGAGAACTAGAATTCTCATACACTTCCAGTGAAAATATATATGGTACCTCTATGAAAACTGGTGCTCTGGGGGTTGTTGGAGCAGGTGGACTGCGTGTGGGGATTAAGGAAAGGGAAGATTCTGCATAGTCCTCACCCAACCAGGAGGGTGGTGTTGCCAGTCACTGAATATGCAATACTAAAGAAACATAATCAATCCTAACTTGCATAAAGTAAAAATCTATACTCCCACTAATGCTGCAGTAGACCAAGAACCCACAATCATAGTAGAGGGGAGGGGGTGGATAAATAAGCAGAAAAGGTAAAGAAAACCAACTAACACATAGCCTGCAGCAAGGAAAATATTTCTGTTACAAGAATCATATAAAATACTAAGCAGTTAACATAAATTAGATTACTAGCAAACCAATCAATATTTTAATTGTGTTCATTTGAAACCTCTGTCTATTAAAGTTCTCAGAAGTAGAACTATTAGCAAGCATTTAAAAATCATTCCAATGATGATGTACATGATAATACCAAACAAATTCCATGCAGGTTGACAAGACCAGTATTTGCCCTAAAGATTATAAACAGTACTAACATGGAAATTGAAATATAAACACTGTAGGTCAAGAGGAAATATGGGATACTAAGAGCTTTCACTAGTTTAAAATGAAAGAGTAAATATCTTCAGAAAATGATTTAAATCATGCTCTGAACAGACAGCTCTATGATTTAAATATCTAAAATCAGCAGTTTTCCTGTTCATTGCATTATCCAAAAAGATTTCATCCTGCTCACAAAGGACACGTTGAAAATAGGTATTACTGACCTTGAGTGCCTTCCAAACTACCATTCTATGATACTAAACATGATCACCATCATGAGAGGGAACATACCATGTCAAATGTATTTTCTCCAAGAGCATTTATTTAAAACTGTCTACCTTTCTATGCCCCATGTGTTGAGGGAGGCAAAAAGGAAATAATGGAGAAAATGATAGATCTTCTTGCCCAATAATTTCAATCTAGTAGGTAATAAAAACTAATATATTTAAAAAACTCAAAGGAAGCCAGTATAACTGGGTTGTAATGTACGGAGAAGAATAACGCTAAATGAGGCTGAGAGATATGGTCACACCCAAATCACTCACGGATAAGGGAGCCATATTGAAGAGTTTGGTCTTTAAGAGTAATGGGATTATACAAAACAAAATTCAACTGCACGGTGTCAAGATCAAATATATGTAATTTTTGAAGGATTGCTTTATCTGCTATACAGAGAATGGATTGAGTGATTTGATTGCAGTGGTTAAGTAGAGAGACACTGGTGAACCTGACTGGAGAAAAAATATTGGAGAATGGAAAAGAATGGGGTGGTCTGAGAGACACCAAGTGAGTAAAATCAATAGAAAATGTTTATAAAGGGGATGGGGAAAATGGGGAAAGGGGAACTGAGCATAACACCAAGGATTAAGGCCAGCAAGAAAGCATGAACATTGATGCCAAACATTAAAGCAAAACACCTCCTATCCTCTCAAAGTGGCTTCCCTCCTCACTGCAGCACCCTAA
Source organism: Eptesicus fuscus (assembly GCF_027574615.1). NCBI lineage: Eukaryota > Metazoa > Chordata > Mammalia > Chiroptera > Vespertilionidae > Eptesicus > Eptesicus fuscus. The sequence goes on from NC_072486.1 coordinate 22,716,157, forward strand.
GGAGTTTATAAAGGCCCTTAAATGATACTATATCTCCAAAGCCAGCAGCCGTTACTTGGTGTTCTCTGTAGCTATTACAGGTTCCCTTGGCTTCTCATACGTCTCTGATCTTTTATTGTTCCCAATGTGGAGTTTTCTTGGAGGATTTATTCCTAGCCAATATTTGGCCATGTTTCCTGTTTTCATTGATAGTATCACTTGCCCCCCGCCCCCCAACCCCAGTACTACAGTCAAAACCTCAGACTCATTTTAACTCCTCTCTCTCACTTTCTTCTTCTGTCAAATTAGTTGGCTAATCTTATTGATTTCTTTTGTCACCTCTGCTTATTTTATTTTTATTTTTTTATATTTATTGTCTAAAGTTTTACATATGTTGGGGGGGGAAAAGACATATGTAAAAATCTTATTGATTTTTATATCTAAAACATCTCTCATTCACCTCATCCTCTTCATTTCTACACCCTCATTCTACTTCACGTACTTCCATATCTATATATCTTACAGGTCCCACCAATTTCAAATCTATTTTTCATTTCAGTTTACACATTGCTGACTTATTAACTTTTCACTTCTTAATTTCTTGTTCAAAATCTTTAGTTTCTCTGAGAAAAAATTCCCCACACCATCACCTGGTATATAATGTTCTCCATTATCTGAAGTAACTTACATCCCAATCTTGATGGAAACTGCCCTCTTTACTGGCGATTCTAAGACTTACCAGTCAAGAAGTCCATGCCCTAGAACATGATATCATTTATGTTTTACATATATATGTATATACATGCACATATATATCTATGGAAAACATATGAAAAAGTTGTCATACTAGTTTGCATCTATGAACTAACAATGTGGTTTAGGAACAGAAGTGGAAGGGAGACGCATTTTGCTATTGAATCTTTTATATTTTGTAGCATGTAGCATACAATAGCTCTTCAAAAAATATTCAAACCACCTTTCTCAGAACATTAAGATGTAATGATGTCACTTTTATCTCAAGAAGCACAATATTTAAAGGCCACCATTTAACATTCAGCAACATTCACGTAGTGAAATTATACCTCGCTTGTCAATAAAACAGGGTACCTTAAACCCAAAGAATTCTTTGCCAAGCCGTCTTAGGAACAATGTTGAAAACGTATGGTCTTGTCATTTCAGAGAAATATTCCACCTTAGGAAAACTAAGGGAGATATCATCCACTGAGTTTACTCCTAACTTTAAACTGGACCCAAGATTTGCATTTACATGTAATTAGTGTCTACTCAAATACAAAGTGAGCGTCGGAGTGAAAGATAGCCAACAGCTGTGCAGACCTATTTCTTTTTTGCTTTCTCGGTGTTTCTTTTCGTGTTTTGTTTGTTTGTATTTTAGATAACATTTCAGTTTTCCTTTAGAAAATCAACTATTTTCTTCTTTTAGTCCATGGTGTCTGAGTTCAGTTCATTGTAGCTGCCCCTGGAATATGAGTACCTAACAGGGAAACCAAGAATCAGCCAATGAACTTGACTGGCATCAATTCACAGATGCACAAAATGAGCCAAGGAAAGCCATCCCCTAGGCTTTTCTGCAATGTTCAGGTAAACAGCACTCTCTGTTTGTGTTATTAAACAAGTAGGATATAAGCCTGGCACTGCTGGTGGTGAACTCAGCCATTCCATTCTGCCTGAAATTAAAGACAAACTGTAGAAATAAAGTCAAATCATGGAGAGAAATGGATTTCAAATAACCTTGATTAACACTAAATCCAGTTATGCCTGAAGTTGGAATAACTCTGGACTCTTTAGGTAGACATGCCAGTGAATTCCCATTGTTAAAAATAATTCCAGTTGGGTTTGTATGGCTTGCAATCAGAATCTGACTAATACAACCAACTATTTTTCATTACATTTCTTATACTCATAACAAATGATTATTTCATTATATATTATTTATCTAATAAAATTATTACTTATAATTATTTGATTGATTATCATTCTTGCTAGGTCATGAACTCCAGCAGGAAGGGATCGCATCTGTGTTATGCCCAGAGTTCAGGGTCCCCAATAATCAACCACTAGGGAGTCTTTTCTCCGATGCAAAAGCAAAGAGTCTTTATTCAAACCCGGGTTTGGCTCCCAGCCTCCTCCTGATGCAGCAGTGGGGCCAGAGAGCGAACCCCGGGGGAGTGATGAATTATAAAGGGTTGGACATTTGGGTGGGCTTAGGGAAGTGACGTGGGTTACAGAGATTGCCTAATTTGGACTGAATCTACTTCTCTACATTCCTATTGGCAGGTTCATGCAATTGTTACATTCTCGCGGTTTTCTAAAAAAAAGGAGTCAGATACATAGTTACACAGGATGGAGGGTACAGTACATTTTGTGCTGTCCTGCTCTGCCCTTTCCATCTGCCTTGTTTATTGCTCTCCCCCAGTCCCAGTAGAGAGTCAAAATGAGTCAAAGACTGAATCAATTTCCAATAAAGATCAAAATACTTGGAAAATTCCATTTCAAATTCTGTTGTACTGAAGACTTCAAGTGATGAAAACTTGCCTCTCAGATTTCTTGGTTATAAATTATCTCAATTCCCAATATAAAGACCAGAACCTAAAACAGAATATCAAACCTTGATTAGGTTTTATGACCAAGCCAACTGGTTTGAGTCTCATTTTCAGTAAGGAAGAGCAATTTCAAAATTAATAGTCACAAATAAGCTTTTAAAATTACTCCAGGAGCTCTTTATTCAGAAAGAAGCTCCATTTATAAAAAGAAATATAAATTATGATCTATATTTTCATAACATATTTTGAAATGACAGTAAAAAAATATATACAATCTCTGTTATTGTTTTCTATTAATGTTTAAATATTTTGTTCTTTCAAAATAGATCCATTGATTATATTTATCCCTCAATGCTTGTCTAAATTCCATTTACATCAACATTTTTTGTTTTCAAATATTTATTCATATTTTAAAATTATGTGCATATTAGGTTTGACTTTTTAAAAAAAAATGTGAATTCCAGCAGTGGAAATACAAGCCCTGCTTGCATGAGATAGCTTTTTCAGAGTTTATTTCAAATAAACTGGGCTTAAACTTATTATGCCAACTGGGGGGTGAGAAACAAAAATAGATGATTATTAAATGTGTTCAACATTGATACAACAGAGAGATTGCTGTGTAATTAGTTTGCTTGCTTTTTTTTCATTTTCAATATATAATTACAAATTCGCCATGACTGACCTTTTTTTATTCAAATGAATTTTAATAATAGAACTCTTTTATCAGTTTATTCTTGATGCTATCCACCAACTGCTAGGACAAAGCTGTAGAACAAAAAAGCTTATTATCATCAAAATATAATGCCAGTATTAGTATCAATAAAATTTTACAAATTTCATAACACATAGATGTTTATTTAAAGTTGCAAGCAAATTTTCCTTCCTTATAAATAGATACAAATCCACTACAATGAAACATTAGGCAAGAGGATTCTGAATCTTAATAAAACATATCTGCAGATATTTAGCAGAATTATATCTGGAAAAAAACACACAATAGTTGCACCCTCTTTGTATTAGTCACCTTGGGCTGCTGTAACAAATCACCACAATTTCAAATTATTTAGGAGAAATTTATTTTCTCACCATTCTGGAGGCAGCAAAGCCATGCTCCCTCTTGAGGTCCTAAGGGAGGATCCTTTCTTGCCTTTTCCTAGTGTTTGCAATTCTTGGCACTCCTTATCTCATAACTGCACCATTCATATTTAATATATGTACTGAAATTGAAACCTTAAAAATATGAAAAAATTATTTAAATATTAATTTTTTGTTAATCCTTACCTGAGAATATTTTTCCACTGATTTTTAGAGAGAGTGGAAGGGAGGGGGAGAGACAGAGAGAAATATTGGTGTGAGAGAAACACATTGATTGGTTGCCTCCTGCATGAGCACTGACCAGGGCCCAGGGCCAGGGATCCAGCCTGCAACTGAGATACATTCCCCTGACTGGAATTGAACCCAGGACCCTCTCAGTCTGCAGGCTGATGCTCTACTCACTGAGGCAAATCAGCTAAGGCTAAAAATATTAACATTGATGCCCTTACCAGTGTGGTTCAGTTGTTTGGTTGTCGTCCCATGCACCAAGAGGTCACCAGTTCAATTCCTGGTCAGGGTATATGCCCAGGTTGCTGGCTTGATTCCCAGTAGGGGCATGCAGGAGTCAGCCAATTGATGTTTCTCTCTCATCAATGTTTCTCTCTCTCTCTGTCTCTCTCTCTCTCTCTCTCTCTCTCTCGCTCTCGCTCTCGCTCTCTCGCTCTCGCTCTCTCTCTCTCTCTCTCTCGCGCTCTCGCTCTCGCTCTCGCTCTCCTTTCCTCTCTCTCTAAAATCAATTTTTTAAATATTTTTAAAAGGAAATATAAAAGGATATGTTTAAAGTATGAATACATCTTTAAGTTTTGAAAGATACCACAGGACATGAATTGTTCTTTCTGATTTTCCTTGGTTTTACTGTCAGAGAAAAGTCTGGATATAACTGAACTAAAATTCTGACTTCAAATTCTCTAGCTTAGGGGGAAAAATTGAGTCAAATGAAAAATACTGAATTTTCCCAGGCCTGGATGTGAGTCATGCTACCATGAATTGGCTAACACATTTTACCTTGTGCTTGCCTGATTTGTACGTCAAGCTATCAGGATCAGAGTACTCTCTCATGTTTCAAAATTGTATTTTTCTGTAAACTTAACCAGCCTCACTCACTAATTCAAAAATAATCTACATTGAAATTATTGATAGTAGATTAGTAGAAAGCATGTGAATTTGAGTTTTGAGGATTTTTAAGTGATTTAAAATATTTAATTGTTGGCATTTTCAAATTTAACTATGCCCCAGGGCCTAATAGAATGTATCACAGTTATAAAAAAAGAAACAAAATGATGTAATTACATGACATGTTTAGAGAAACACAAAAGTATGTTTTGCTGTCTAGATTGCATCCATGCCAGCGAAGCTTGCAATGATCAATCAGGGACCCTCCTGCCTCAGGCAACAAGGCTCAGGGGTTATATCCTGACCTTGGAGAGAGAGAGAACATCATCTGACCTCTCCTGCTCCGACGAAGCAGCTCCACCCCTTTTCCCAGGCACACGCCCTACATAAGCAGATCTAAACCTATGTAAGTATTGGTTTGATCCACATTCATAAAACCCATACAATTTCCTCGCAGGAACAATTTGGACTTATCCTGATAAAAAAAAAAGGGGGGTGTTCTAAAAAATTATTTTATATACAAGCTTAAGAAAATACTATTGAAAACATTACTACTATTATTACTACTGTGGCTGCTACTGCTATTCATACAATTGTAAAAGCAAACATCTGAAGTGCTAAACAAAAGACACAATAATTCTTAGTTTGGGTGACAGATACTGCCCCCCACCAAGCAACCAGGTGGTCTGTAGTTTTCAATTCTGGACCAAGAAGAGAATGAGCCTCGAACAGCACCGTGCTTTCGCATATGTGGGCACTCCATCGCTTCTACAACCTGCAGCGGTTTCTATGAAATCTCTACACTGATGGAAGTCCCACCTTCCAGCTGAAGACATGCTGCCTTAACACAAGGTCATGCCGTGTTAATATACTTGAGTCAAAGGCCAAGGAGGAATCGTTTTAAGTTCAGTAACTTTCCCAGGAAAATGCAGGTCCAGAATTGTATGGCCTGCAGATGAGCCCAGGCCTGGGGCAGGATTCCTGGAGGGAGACCACAGAGATGGTAGCGAACACTGATGCCGTTAGCTTTGAATGTTCTAAATATTTCCATTTCCCCTGAGGAAACTACATTTCATATTCAAAGAATGAGTTCTCAAAGCCAAAGCTATGGAAGTTCAAATATATGTTAAGGTACTGGCATAAGTAAGGCCCTTTACTTACTTTAGTATTTTTCCTCATTTTGTTAGCTCTACTCACCCCATAGAAATGTTACCTGAGAAACCTCATCATAAAATATCAGTTGTACAGAAACCGCAACATTATTATACAGTGTTTTTGGTTGGTCAGGTCACCACTTGCGTAACTGGCTGGCAACTGTAGCCTTCCTAATTGATATACGATAGCTGAGCAGGCATTCAACACCCTGCTTAATAAATGGTTTCAAGTCATCCTAACTAAACAGTATCAGTTCAGTAAACTAACATTAATGTGGACAGAGAATCAAACCCAGGTGACTGACCTAAATGATTTAAAGAAAAAGGGAGCACTAATTTTTGAGACTTATTATATGTTTGTCATATTTTGCTGAGCAATTCATTTTATCATTGATTTCTCACTCAAACCCTGAAAGTTCATTATTTTTATCACTATTTTACTCTTGAGGGACTCACACTCAAAAAGTTAAGAAACGTGTCCAAAGTCACACGTTTCATATGTGGGAGAACCTGAATTCAAACTGATCTGCTGACTCCAAGTGCTCCTTGGCCGCACTGTTTCTCACTGGCACTAATGTTCACGGCCTGCTCCACGTGGCATCATTATGGGACTGAAGCCTAGTTTTGAGAATCATATCACCGCGGTTCCCGTCATGAACAGAAATAGCAACAGAGCTGACTTTTAAAGATTCTAGGACTTTGACTTTGGGTAGTGGGCACACAATGCAATATCCAGAATGTGGAACGCAGAAATGTACACTATACCCCTCCATACCCTTATTAACCAATGTCACTCCACTAAGTTTAAATTTAAAAAAATAAAGATACTATGACCTAAGTGTTTTACATGCATTATTTCACTTCCTCCTAATGACTCTATGTGTGGGCCTTACTCTTAAGTCCATTTTATAAACGAAAAACTGATCAAAAGGGGCTGATTGAAGGTTTCTTAGTCAGAGCAAGGTAACAACCCAAAGCCAGAGCTGCTGCTAACCAGGCTGATGGGGGTTGTGTGTATTTGAGTCTTTTTACAATTCTTTCACCGTAGTAAGTCTTTCATTAAAGACTGTTTCTTTTCATTGCCTCTTGTCATACTGTGTTATTATAGTTTCTTAACAAATAAAGAAAACAGGAGATGTCTTTTTAAAATATCCAACTGATCATTCACAAACAAGAAATTGGATATTGACATTTATCTCTCTCAATGAAGACTATGCCGGCATGAGACCTGAGCAATAAACATTGTTCAACTTTTCATTGTTTCTATGTATTCTGCATCCATATCTATAAGCATTTTTCTTGAAATAAGTGTATTGACAAGTAGAAATTTTAAAGAAAAAAAGCATTTTCCTAAATTTTAGAAATAGAACATTTGTTGGCTCTGGTGTTTGTTAGCCAAAGTGTGCTTTAAATGTTTGCTCACAGGTTGAACCTATATATACTCAGTAAAGAGGATAATCCTATCTAATAAAGAGGGTATATGCTAATTGACCCTCACACCATCACAAACATGGCGGCACCCACAGCCAATAAGGAGGGAATATGCTAATTGACTGTCACTCCTTCAAAGATGGCGGTGCCCACAGCCACAAGATGGTGGCACCCAGTCCCCTCAGACCCCCAGCTGCCCAGGGCCAGCCTGAGGTGCAGGCAAGCCTCAGATGGCAGCTGCCCAGCCACCCAGGGCCATCCAATGTTCAGGTAACAAGGGCTGGCCGAGGCTTGCACTGCTGGCAGTGGCAGCAGCAGAGGTGTGATGGGGGCATCACCTTCCCCTAAAGCCCCCCTTCAGTGCATGAATTTTCATGTACCGGGCCTCTAGTAATTACATAAATTGTCCTATTAATTAAAAATAAAATATGTTATTTGATATACTCTATCTGCTTATGTTATAATCTCTTTTGTGCATACTCTTTAAAGCCTATGTTTTATAATGAACACAACTTTTGAGCATGGTATTCTCAATTTCATTACAATTTCTCAGAATTAATGTATTTGGGGTTATTTTACCACCAGAATTATATAATAGAGAAATAAAATAATATAATCAGGTTTAAAATAAGAACTTTTAGAAATTAAGTAATATTAACGATAGCAAGATAATTATGAGATTAAAGGGAAAATACAAACTATACCAAAAGCAAACACAAATAATAACATTAATACAAATCTGCTCTATTGTAATTTATCATAGTCACAATTAACCTCAGCAGTCTTTGTTTGAAACTATATATCAATTCCAAGTATGTGTTTTATGCAGTATTTTATTTTCTTGCAAACAAATTTGTGTATGCTCTTTGCTGGCTAAATAAATAAAACCAGTTTTCTTATTTATAAACAGAACCTATGTGACAATTTAGTTTCTCTAAGCCCACTGAGAAAAAAAATAATTTTAGAGGTAGTAACTCAGTTTAGATTGCAATTAGGAAAATGGTGAACTTTTGTAGCATGGGGGTGAGGAAGGCAGTACTTCTAGAAAAATCTAACAAAACCTTTTTAGCTTACAAAAGAATTTCTGGGCTAAACAGTCTTTAAAAGAAAGCAATTGAAAGCCCATTATAAGTTTTAATAAGATTTACTTGATAAACATTTCCCAACACAATGGGATACTTTATCATTAGTAAAAAGGAGGACATTATCCTATATAATAAAACCCTTATATGCAAATCAACCAAAGGGTGAAACGACAGGTTGCTATAACGTGCATTGACCACCAGGGGGAAGCCACTCAGCCAGAAGCCAGGCTCATGGCCTGGTGAGTGCAGCAGCAGTGGTGGGAGCCTCTCCCGCCTCCACTGCAGACAAGCGGTAAAGAGTGAGGAGGCCCGGACTGCGAGAGCCCTGAACTCTGAGAGGGATGTCTGACTGCTGGCTTAGGCCGCAAGGGGTCCCAAACTGCGAGAGGGTGCAGGCGGGGCTGAGGGACCCCCCACCCCAGTGAATGAATTTTGTGCACCGGGCCTCTAGTAGTCAAAGGATATCATTAGCAAAGATAAGGACATATGTGCTCTGGAAAGAGCAAATGCTGTAGATAGTGTGTCTGCTGTGCAAGGTTCAAACTAAGGTGCCATTGCTTATTCGACTACGAAAGTAGCTTTATTAACCTTTCTGACAACTCCATTATATTGTGCATGGTGTGAGGGGAAATACAATGTCTTATTCATAGCTGCAAACCTAGAATAACCTGATATGTCATAGGAGTCAGTTATCATATACAGAAAGGAAAGAATTAAGCAAGTTCCTATCTCTTGCTAAAACACATAGACTTCATTCTACAAAATAAATATAGAAATTGTTTGACAAATTAATATATTGATCCAAGTCTGAAGTAGGGAGAAAGGAAGAAAAGTTTGAAAACAGTTGCAATATATTATATATTGATTTCAGAGAGAGAGAGGAAGCGGGAGAGAGAGAAACATCAACAGTGAGAGAGAATCATTGATCACTTGCCTCCTGCTCACCCCTACTGGAGGTCTGGACCACAACCTGGGCATGTGCCCTGCCCAGGAATCGAACCATGATCTGGTTCATAGGTCGATGCTCAATCACTGAGCAACACTGGCCAGGTGGTTGCAATATTTTTTAAACAAATGGTTTCAAGGAAATGGGAGGGGGGGTAAACAAAAATGGGCAAACATTACAAAGGTAAATTTTGTGATTTCATGTGGATTTTAAGACCATGAGGGAAGCCACGCAAATGAGAATGATTTCCCAGTACTGCCCAACAGCAAATATTCTTCCTCAGCTTTAATTTTTACTTCCAACTACCTACTCTCTAAAGTGTCCGAAACAATTCGATCTCAGCATTACAAGACAAATTTACGTTCAGACTCTTTCCATGTTCCTGCCCACGTAAATAGTCAACTTGTTTTGTTGCCCGTTCTTGCCTTGTGACCAATGCCACTGTCTCTAGTCTTTCCAACTAGGTCTCTCACTTGATCTCATGTAAAAGAGTGCCTGCAGAATGCAGAGGTTTTCTTCATTAAGTAGGGGAAAAGGGGTTGTAAACAGTTACGTTTTTGGAGAATAACTGTAGTTTAAAAAATGTAAGAAAGTTTGTGAGTGCATATTGTAAAAAATAATATAAAAGGAGCCACTGCAGGAGACAGTTAGAGCTGCCATCCCAGAGGAACTGACTTGCACGTGTCTGCCTCAAACATTGGGAATATTAAAACTGGGCAAAATAACCTTTGGACTGGGCCTAAAGTAGCCTTGTATACCAAACTGCTTGCAAAGCCAACAGGGAAGCACACATCCTAACTATGGACTGAAAATTAAAGACATTCTTTAGAATTAGCAATACCAGGATGGCTTACCTGCACATACAGAAATTCCTTCCTTAGCTTATTAAAAACCACAGACATCCTTTCTGGTCATGTAATTATTCTCCTTTCCTTTTTCATCAATACCCCTTGCCTTGACTTCCTAATCCAGAACACCATTTGGGTTTCTGCCTGAATTGGTGCTTCCAAATAGCTATTTTCTGGATTTTAGATAAATGCATGTGGCTTTGGCCTTTGACCTTTTAATTTTAGGTTACCAATATCTATGTTTTAGGGATAAAGGAGGGAGGGAGGATAAACGAATTATCTATGTAAGAATCATCCAAACATGAAATTTTTTAAATATATTTTTATTGATTTCAGAAAGGAAGAGAGAGGGAGAGAGAGATAGAAACAACATGATGAGAGAGAATCATGCATGCCCTCCACTGGGGATTGAGCCCACAACTCTGGCATGTGTCCTTAGCTTATTAAATTCCTTCCTTAGCTTATTAAAAACCACAGACATCCTTTCTGGTCATGTAATTATTCTCCAATTCCCTGACTGGGAATTGAACCGAGACCTCCTAGTTCATAGGTTGAAGCTCAACCACTGAGTCACACCAGCTAGGGCAGTGATGGCGAACCTATGACACGCATGTCAGCACTGACACGCGTACCCATTTCTGATGACACGCGGCCGCTGAGGCGGCTGCATGCCGAGGATGAAACATTTGCTGCTCCTGAGGATGAAACATTTGCGAAATAATGTTTTTTCCTCAAAGTGACACACTACCCGAGTTATGCTCAGTTTTTTGGCGAAGTTTGACACACCAAGCTCAAAAGGTTGCCCATCACTGGGCTAGGGTGTAATTGAAATTATTTTAAAGTTTAAAAACTATAGTAAGAGAATATATAAGTGTTATTTATATAAGATTGAAGCTGGTAAAGACTCCCTCAGCTTAACAGCAAAAGCAAAAGCACACACCCTAAAGGAAAATAAGGGTGGATTTGACTACATAAATATTAAACAATTTTTTTGGAGAAACTGTTAAAGTTAAAAGTAAAAGCCTTAAAGAAATAATTACAGCATAGATAGGAAGGGAGTATAAAAAGAAGTTAAATATATAGCTTTGAAACTTTATATATACACAAAATCTTTAATACTAGCCTATCTATTACTAGCTATGTAACTTTCTACAGAATGTGTAAGTTTCTCCCATTCTTTCTTCAACTCTAAAATGGGGATTACAATTTTACTTAACAGGGTTACAAAGAAAATTATGTAGGATTATGTATCTAAAAGTAGAATGAGTGGCACACGATATAAATCAATAAACATTGGTTAGGAAGGCAAAGATTTAATATTTGTATTAATATACATAATTTATAGGGTTCTTTCAAAAATTAATATGAGAAAAACAAACACCTCAAGGAAAACTTGGCATCAGACCTAAACAAAATCTACTAAATTAGAGCAAATGGTAAATCCATCAGAAAAAAAATTCAACCTCACAAAGACCAGTACAAGTGTCTTAGAGATGGTTCCAAATTGAACCTAGTTTATATATTATTAATAAATAATGCCTAGTATCTATTAAGTATTGAGTGAATAAATCTGAAATAAATTTCTCTTACTTTCTTAATTATAGGTAATAAATTTAAGCCTTATTAATGTTTTAGAAGTTAAGAAAAATAGAATAAACCATAAGGATAAATAAGATTAAAAGAGAAATAATTTTAAAGGAGATAAATGCATGAAGCCAATGACAAGACAGGGTTTAAATGGAACTTTAAAAAGAAAAAAAAGCACAAATCAAGGCAGTAGAAGACTTATAACAACTCCCAGTTACCATAAGCTAAATATTTATAACAGAAACTCAAGATAGTAATTTAGTAAAACAGATCACAAAGAAGGAGAAGGGAGGTGGGTTAAGGCAGAAGTAGTTGGTGTCAATCACGCGTATAATTAGAATGAGGTATTTTCGCATTCTAAAGTCTTATGTTTTGGAAAGTCCAACTGTTAGGTGGAGAACTTCACCTTCTTTCCCTCCCTCACTCATCTTTTCTCACGATTCATTCTCTTGTCTGCTCATATTGCAATCACAGGTGCTGTGGCTCAATAATTGAAAAAAGGTCAACTGTGCCATTTGCAGATGGTCCCGACAGCCTCTCTCCAGACCCACCTTCCAACTTCCTCCCTTCATTCGTTCAAAAATTGTCAATCTTGGTTTATTGAGAGAAGGAAATTAGATGACACTTCTGAATCCACTTTAAACGTACAAAGCAAATGGATAACATTATAAAGATCTGTTTGGAAGGAGTAATTCAAAAAACTTCTGAACACTGAGGTTTGCAAGTCTCCGTTTAATGACTCAAACTCCTATGGCTATTGCTAATGTTTAACCTCATTATTTCTTCCCCAGCAATGTGTTATCATCAGCCCCCTGGTCTGTATCTGGAGAACTTTGATGCCAGTCTCCCATAAAGAGAGTAACAGTTCAAGGACCTGTGAAATCCCAGTTGACAAAAAAGGGTAATGAGACCACAAAACTGCTTATACCCTGACCCTGAAGATTGACTATAAATTGATTAAGCATCAATGTGTCCTATGTTTTTGTCCAATCGATTAGAAGAAAAAAACTAATTACCTTGGAACTGGAATAGGGAATGAAAGAAAAGGAAAGGGAAGCCAAATAGAGACCCACATCACAAAGCAAGAAGGTTACAACCCAAGCCTGCACTGCAGATGCGAAGTAATTGAGCCTTGTCAGGAATAGGGGAACAGAGGGAGAAGGCACCGTACTCACATTGCCTACGCTGGCCTCCCAACTCCCAGGCTGGCTTCCGCTCCCCTATGTCATGCCACTTCCCATTAGAGTCTGTGTTTGTCAGTCTGAGTGTTTTACAAAGTGGTTCATCTCATCCAGTATTTTATGAAACAGATTTTTGTCATAAGGTTGGATCGCAGTGAGCAGACAGGGTAATGTGAAGCTTCAAGTAACAGAGAGTGAACTCATTCTAAATTATTCATAGAAAATATGCCTCTAGACTGAAAACATATCCTATGTGTGATGAACCCTCATCAACACAAACCTGCCCTATTTTTATTTCCCACTTTGGCTTGACACTTTACATACACAAAGTCTCTCTGAGATTACTGTGGTTTGGTTGATTGCCAATGGCTGATATTACATCATTGCAATGAAAACTACATTAGCCATGTCTTTGATGTGCCCTGCATAAAGTGGAGATGGCAGGATATGTCGCTGAATATATGTAGCCTACATCTGGCTGAGACAAGGTACACATTCCTTCTACATTCTGAGTTGTGTTACTTGAAATGTTAATTTCCATGAGCTGAGGTTTTTTTCTTTAAAACCCACCAAATTAAATTTTCTCAAACACTAAAGTGCAGTTGATAATCATAATATAAAAGTCTCATTATTTTTCCAAGTTTAATTTTGGCCTATTTATAGCCCATTTAGATAAAGCAAATTAAAGAGGCCATTCTGTGTGTGTGTGTGTGTGTGTGTGTGTGTGTGTGTGTGTCCGCGCGCACGCGCGCACACTAACCTGTACGTACACTAGCATGTAAATGAGGAATATCTCAGTTAGGTGATCAATTATTCTTACTGAATATGTATTTGTGTCTATGCATAGATAAATGCATACATACCTTGTTGTCACTTTGCAAAAATGTACCCAAATTGATTCTTAGGTGGGCCAAAAAGACATCTTGCTTTTAATTTCTCTCTGAAGTGACAAATTATCTAGCTCCAGAATGTTGCTTACCATTACTGGTTGTGGCCTTAGGGACAGTTACTTTATTACCTTTCTGAACAGAACTTCAAAGGAATTAATTAATTGATGCTCTTAGCTGCCTCATCCTGACAAAAACATATGATACTCAAATGTTAAACATGGAACCTCAGATGAAACTGTCAGGAAAAAGCTGAATGTGGTTATTAATATGGCTTTTGATAAATATCTGCTCAGCCTCATACTGTGCCTCGTCTGTTCTCATCTTGAAAAGTAGTTAATCTGATTGATGAAGATCCTGGTTCAGATTCTCTCCCATGCTGAGTTTAATAACGGCACCTTTTCCTTTTTTTTTTTTTTTTTTTCTCAAAAAAAAAAATCTTATTTTCAAGTGGAAATGTTTGTGACTTCTGGTTTGACTGTTTTCAGGAGCACAGGTTTTAAGTGGGGTCCCTGGCACATCCAGAGACGGCAGGAGTTCCTTACTGACACACATACCAGAAGCACCAGGGCTGGTTTTCCCGGGCCCAGCTCTTTACAAAGTGAGGTTTAATGGGGATGCTGTCAAATACTAATGCTAAGCCTCCAGGCACAGAGGAGCAAGCCCATCAGGACAAATCAGGCAGCCAGCACAGACAGCCAACACGCCTTGGCTCATTATCATGATCACAGTTTCCCATGAGCCATGACATTTTTCCATCATAATTCAAATCATTCCACTTAGGAATTAAGCAGAGTCACAACAATGGCTGACACAACAGAAAACAAACGGGCCACACTTCATGGCGTGCTTGCTCCAGTTTGTGGAGCCACTTGAGTTCCCTTTACCCACCTTAGTTGCCTAACGTTAGCACACCTCGCTCCCTGTTTTACTGAAAAGAAAATTCAATGCAAGAAGACAGTTCAACGCTTAATCTGGCTGCATGCAGTCAAAGATCAATTTTGAAATAATCTCTTCATTTCATAGTAACTGATCATTATGGCCATTCAAGAAATACACAGAAAAGATTTTCTTTGTTTTGATCAACTGTATTTGGATAACATGAATGTGATCACACATTATAAATTAGTGCTCGAGAGAGAAAACTGGGTCCTAAAATTCCCATTCTTTCGATAAAAGGCCTACAATCATGCAGGCAACGATGCTCCTGCATTCATTATATGATCGCAAATCGAGCAGAGCAACTGGTGTTTGTCATTTTATTTGTAGATGCAGATTTCAACATCCGTCTGCACCACCTGGTGATGTCACTTGGACCTTCAATCTCTGGAAGCTAAGGATTATTCACTCAAGTTCCTTTTCTGTGTCAGTTACTAATGGGTTATTGGATAAGAGGCTTAGTTCACTGTCTTCAATTATTTTCTAAACGTGCTTTTAAATGCCGTGTGCACGAGCATGTGTGTGTGTGTGTGTGTGTGTGTGTGTGTGTGTGTGCGTGCTTTCATAAATTTCATATATATGTATACATACTTGCATGAAGTCTCCAATCAATGTATATCTTAAATTTTACATTAACCAATATTGGATAAGGTAAACATACTTAACGGAAACTGGTCTCTTTGTTCAGTCTGTGACTTAATTAATAAGGATTTTAAACTTGTGCCACATCTCACAAAGTTACTTCTGCAAATTTAGCATATTTTATACATTGAATAACCTAAAATGGCCAATTTCCCCTTTATAAAATTCTTTCTGCCCTGGGAAAATATTCTGGGTCATTTATGGGGAAAAGGCTCTGCTTATCGACCTGCCTCTATGGAAATATAACATAGAACTTCACGTTGAAATACCCACTAACATTTATCCTTTTAGGTCTGCTAGTCAGGGGAAAACAAAGCCATTACTGTAATTCAAACTGTCACTTGATGAGTTTAATAATCCCAAACAGAATATCACTTAGCTTTTGAGAAGCAGTAAGACTGGCAGGAAGATTTCAGGACAAAGTGACTTACGTCTTGTTTGACTGTTATGTAACCCTGGGAAAGTGCATTCACCTACTCAGTGCCTATAACAAGCTAGATGCTTTCTTAGGTTTCCGAGTTCCAGCATTCCATGATTGTAAAAATATTTTTTAAAATTATCTCTTGTACCTTTCTATTTGGTGTGAATTTTTAAATAAAAATTAAGAACCACGTTGCCAGAGAGAGGACCCTGATCTGTATCTTTAAGATGAGGAAATACCAGTATCTGCCAAGACTGAAGAGGCAGCTGCAGAAGCACCTTTGGAGCAGAGGGAGATGCCTGCAAAGGCCTCGGGGCAGAGTAGGTGGTGCCCAGAGGAAAGTTAGAGGGAGAGGTTCCCCGCTGGGATGTGTGGAAGGCAGATTTCAAAGATGGCCCTCCGTTATCCCCACTGCCTGGTACTCATGCTTCTTGGTAATTCCCTTCTCTTGAGCATGGGCGGGGCTTAAACTATGCCCAGGTTTCTAGCCCACAGAATTTGTGGGATAATAAACGTGTGTTGTACTAAGCCTGCAAGTTATTGCACGGCAATAGAAAACTGACACAAATGTAAAATTCATCAAAACTGGGAGTCTGCTGCACTTAGAACTTGGGCACCTCACACATAGAAAATGCTGAACATATTGTTTAATTGACGGTGGAAAGAAGAAAGGAAGGAAGGAGGAAAAGAAGGAAAATAGGAAGAAAGGAAGACAGAAAGGACTACCAAACATATCAATATTAACATTAGATATTTTTTACTCATCACCTTTCAAATTATTCATTCTTAATTTTAGGAAAAAAATGTAAATGACTTCATTTCCAACCTTTGGGGACGAATGCCATGTAGACATATGAAATGACTTACGTAAAAGATATGCAGAGCAAATGGTGTCCTGGGGACATGGAAATTCAATGAAGTTGAGGATGAAGGAAGTTGTCTGTATTAACTTAGAGAAGCTGGCCAATTGTTCTTAATTGAGAGAGAGGTTCTGTCACCGGTTGTGCTACCACCACATCATTTCATTAATCATTAAACTTCTAACTTTCTTGTATTCTCTCCAACACAGCTCCTGAGAAGAGCAGGCTGAGCCTATGAAGAAAAGGCAGAAATTCCAAGGCTAGCTAAGCCTGTCGGCAGGAATCAAATAAGGAAACTAAGGACCAACACTAAGAAACTGGTTTGCACCAGAAAGATCCCAGATGGCACCTGAAACCCCTTCCCAAACAACCTTTTGGTGAACTTTTCTTCATTCACACACTACACATTACGTGCACATTTTTAACATTAAACTGAGACAAGCGAAGTATGGGTAGGCATGGTCCGTGCAGGTTTGAAAACGGTAATGCTCCCTTAGAAATCTAAGGATCTTTTCACTCTTTCCTGTACCCACCTACTTCCCCAGACACTTGAATATTTTGCTAATTCCCCAGAAACTGGTAGAAAGAATCATTAGGCATTCGATGATCCTTCTCCATTCCTTGGCCAAGAAATAAGTTTCTGACTTGCTTTGCCAAATACTGTCTGATCCTATTTATATGAATGACACTGGGCAGGATGCCACAATTGGAGGTCTTTGACCCACCAGGGTCGGTGACAGTTCTGCAGGATGTAGATGAAATGCTTAGGGATGAGAGAAGGACATCAATAAGAAAAAAAGTCTGAGAATAACCAAAGAACTTATATGTATACTAGAGGCCCGGTGCATGAAAATTCATGCACTGGAGGGGGTGTCCGTCAGCCCAGCCTGCCCCCTCTCACAGTCCAGGAGCCCTCAGGGGCAGGAGGCAACCCAGTAATCAGGGGAAGACAACGCCCCTATCACACCTATGCTGCTGCCACTGCCAGCACCACAAGCCTCAGCCTGTCCTGGTTATCTAAGCCTTGGGCAGCCACCATTCAAGGCTTGCCTGCGCCTTGGGCCAGCCCTGGGCAGCTAGGGAGATGAGGGGGCTGGGGGACTCTGGAGGCAGGCATGTGGAGTGGCTGGACCTGCATGGGGGTGGGCCCAGCCATGCCGCACCTGCCGCCCCAGCGGGGCTGAGAGGACTGGGTGCCACCATCTTGTGGCTGTTGGCGCCGCCACCTTTGAGGGTGTGGCAGTCAATTAGCATATTCCCTCCTTATTGGCTGTGGGTGCCGCCATCTTTTGTGAGGGTGTGATGGTCAATTAGCATATTCCCTCTTTATTAGATAGGCTATGCACAATCCATGGACACAGATAATAGTGTGGTAAAGGCCTAGGGCGGTGTGGGAACTGGGTGGATGGGAGCAATGAGGAACATCTGCAATAGTCTCAACAATAAAGATAAAAAAGAAAATAAGTATAGCTTTTTGACTGTGAAAACAGTAGCTGAACAGGAAAGGTGAAAAAATTGACAGGGGAAAAAAATGACAACTGAGAGGCAGGAAGATTAACTGGCGATGGCACTTCACAGTCCTAACTCCTCTACAGTCATCCTAGTCCCGAGCTTGTCATGAGGAATCCTGGTCCAGATATGCATGTAACAATGAATATGCTTTTTGTTTTATACCAAGATGAGGGTTTGACTTAGTTTTAAAGATAGGTATAGTTAAAGGCTTATCCTCATGGAATAAATATACCCATATCAGGAGAATCTAAGTTACCAATATTGCATGATTTATATTTTAATGGATCTTTTTATCGTGCCTTCCAAGAAATGAAAAAACAAAAAACAAAATACAATTCTTTCAGAAGGAAGTACAATTACTTAAGTGTCTTTAATTAAAGATTAGCTTTTTCTCTATAATGCAACAAATGCCACTGTAGGGACATACATGGATTAGTGAAAAAGAAAGTCAGAACTTCAAGTCAACTAGACCAACCCCATTGGGTAATTTCTGTTGAAGGCAAATTTCCCTCATATATGAGTTATATCATTAAAAAATCAATATATGGAAAAGTCATTCATTTGAGTGTGAATATACATGTGAATATGTAGTCATAGAGTATATTTAATGCCTGTATTCAAATGAATACACCAAAATCTCTCTCTAATCTACTATAGAAAATATATTTATGTTGCAATTTTATCACTTGTGGGCAAAAAACAAGAGAGCTTAATCTTTCAGGATTTCCTGATAGAACCCCTAATCTGAATAAATAAATCATTAGATATTTTAAACAAACTTTTGCTATTTCAGAATAGTTGTTTATTTATAAAATTCCTTCAAAGGTAATACAGTTACTAAACATCCCACACCCAGTTATATACCTATTATTAATATCTCTCATAGTATGATTCAATTTTTGTTTTAGTGAACCAATACTGATACATTACAATTAACCAATGTTTAGATAGTACACATAGTTGCTCAGTTTTTACCTAATGTTATTTTTCTGTTCCAGGATACCATCTAGGACAAGCTCTTAACTCTGATGCTGTTTCAGATATTTTTTGATGTTCTATTTTGATGAGCTTGATAGTTTTTGAGAAGTACTGGTCAGGCATTCTGTAGAATGTCCACAAGTCTGTCTGAGATATTTTTCCCTAATTAGACTGTGGTAATTTGCTTTAAGGATAAAGACTATTCTCATCACATCATATCAAGAATTCATACTATCAATATAACATTTTAAAAAATATTTTTTGTTGATTTCTAAAGACAAAGGAAGGAAGCAGAAGAAGAAGAAGAAGAGAGAGAGAGAGGGAGAGAGAGAGAGAGAGAGAGAGAGAGAGAGAGAGAGAGAGAGAGAGAGAAATGTTGATGTGAAAGCGAAACATGGATCGGCTGCCTTCTGCATACCCCCAGCGGGAATCAAACCGGCAACCTGGGCATGTGCCCTGACTGAGAATCGAACCAGTAACCTTTTGGTGCACAGGATGACAACCAACAAACAGAGCCACACCAGGCAGGGCTCAATATAACTTTTCACTGTTGATATTTATCTTGATCACCTGGCTTGAGATAGTGTTTGCTAGGTATTTCCACTATAAAGTTACTCAGTTTTCCTCCTTTCTGTACTGTACTCTTTGGAAGGAAGTCACAATGCACATTGCACACTAAAGAAATAGGGAGCTGTACTTCTCCTTCTAGAGGGCTAAGTATCTACATACATTATTTGGAATTTTTCTGTATTAAAGATTAGTCTGTTCTCCCCAATTAATTATTTATTCAATCATTTATCTATGTCAATATGAACTCATATATATTTATTTTACAATTTGAGTTATTAGTTAATTATACTTTATTTTGTTGCTTAAATTAATTCGGCTTTGGCCACTGGGAACTTTTTCAATTTATTCCTGCGTCCTTTTACCACACCCGTGGTCATGTGGGTTTTGATTTGGGGGTACAGAGGGTGGACACTTCCTTACTTTCTAGTACTACGTGATGCTCCAGGTTCATCTTAAGCCTTTCCTAACCCAGTCCTGGAATCAGAATTTCTCCAAAGAGACTTAGCTGCATTTTTGGAGACTGGAATTGGAAACCACAATCTGGGAAGGAGGACTCTTGACAATCTGGGTTTCATTGGAGATCTCCATTCCAAAAGCAAACAATGATTTTGTATGTCTCCAATGACACCCCCTTAAAATTCATTGGGAATGCAGAGCCGTGTGAAAGCCCAGGGAAAATTTAAATCTTATATTTCAATAACATGACAACCCACAAAGCCTGTATAAATGTTCTGCCCTATAGCAAGCACATAGACCCAGAAATACTGTATCTGCCCCCAAAGAACATGCTTTTTTAGGAATTGTTTCATTTTAGCATTTGACCGGTCCTCTAATTGAAATGTTTAAATACTATTTTATACTTTAATTCAAAGTTAGAGGAAGAGAAAGGGGGGCCTGGGAAAGGCAGCGTGAACATTAGTGACTATCAGAGGAAATTAAAAATTGAATTAAAGAAGCTCGATAATGTCTTTTTAAAATTAAAATCAGTAAATTTAGTTGCATTATGAAGATTGTAAGTTTTGCCAAAAAAAAAAAAAAGATAATCACATGAAGAGCTTTGTTTGAGAACTTATTATTTCACAGATAAACATACAAGATTTCATTATCTCATCAGATTATCTTAAATTATGAAAACAAAGTGTACATCAGTGGCATCAAATTCCATCCTACCTAATAAAATAGTAATATGCAAATTGACCGCACCTTCGCTACGCCCAAGCCACGCCCACCAGCCAAAGCCACACCCACCAGCCAATCAGGGCGAGTATGCAAATTACCCAACAAAGATGGCGGTTAATTTGCATACACTGAGAGAGGGAGGAAGGAGTGAAGACTGAAGACAACTTAGAAGGAAGAGGGAGGAAAAGCGGAAAGCAAGGTGACTGCCAGAGGGAAAGCCCAGG